>NC_141811.1:12382967-12577967 GCF_057944985.1 Cucurbita pepo subsp. pepo
CCCAACAGCATCAGTGGCGTCTCTGCTAAATCTCCCATCCTTAAGCCCACTCACCTTCTCCCACGCGCCACCGTCCATTGGTTTCAAATCCCATCTCTCGACGGATCGAGCGACATCAGTGGAGAAGAAGGAGCCGATTCCACTGGCGACGTAGACAGAGCCGCGGAGAGAGCCGGCAGCGCACCAGCGGCGAGGGGTGGGGAGAGGAGGGGCGAGACGCCAGGAATTTGAAAGAGGGGAAAAGAGGAGAGGGCGAGGAAGGGCGGGGAGGAGGTTGTGGGTGGTGGCGGCTAAGAGGAGGAGGTGGCCGGAGACGGCGAGGGACTGAACGGGGAGGTGGCGGGAGAGGAAAGAGGGGTGGTGGATCAAGAGCTGTAGAGAGGGGGGATTAGGATGGGGAGGGAGAGAGGTCCATTTGGAAGAGATTGGATCGAAGTTGAAGAAATCGATGGAATCAGGGGAGGAGGAGAGAAGGGCGTAGAGGGAGAAGAACGGAGGAAAAGAAGGGGAGTAAAGGAGGCGCCGCCATGACCGGCAGACGGAGAAGAGGAGGGAAGGAGGAAGATGGGAGAGGCAGAGTTGTGCCACGTCATCAGGGAGGCCCGGGAGAAGCGGCGGAGAGGGGCGGTTGTGGTGGTGTTGAGGGTGGAGAGCCAGTTTACTGCGCTTGGGGGTGGGAGCAGCGGCGGTGACCATGAGAAGGGGTTTAATGGCGGCGGCGGCGGCGGCGGCGGATGGACTGGAGAAGGAGAAGGGGATGGGGAACAAGACGGGTGGCGGTGGCGCCGCTCATCTCTGAATTTGGGTTTGGATCATTTCATTGGACGGCATAAAGTCTTTACTCGGCAGATACGAAAAGCCAACACTTTTCTCTGAAAGCCCCAAATATTGCCTTTTATATATGTATAACATAAATATTACATAATTACACAATAGTCCCTAATCTTTTACAAAATTTTCAATTTAGCCCTCTCCTAAAATTATGAATTCTATCTTTACATATTAAATTAAAAAAACAAACCCATAAAAGAATTTAATTGGCTTTATTATGGGTTTGAGTCAAATATACTCAATTTACTATTAATTTTATAATATAGTTTTTATTTATAATACAATTATACATACACATGTGAATCTTTCCTTGTTTCGAAACCTCGAGGACTAAATAATCATCTAATCCTAGATCTAAAGAGTGAAAATAGAGATGTCCATAAGGCGAGACGGGAACGGAAAAGCCTTCTCCGTCCCCATCCTTGCAAAAAATTTCATTTATTACTGTATAAACAGGAGCAGAGTTTACTGTATAACATTTGATTAAAAAAAAACATAATATAATATTTAATAAAATTTACAAAAACTCAAATTTTAGCAACATAATATTTCATAACACACGTTATAAAGTGAGCAGAATAGACGAGAATTTGGGCAGGGAAGGGGTCGAGGTATATAATCTCTATTCCCAACCCCATTTAGCTAAAGAAACAAATCTCTCTTAGTTTCTTCCCACATTCCTCATTTAAACAGGAATTAGACCTAAGTTCATACTCGAAATAGATTTTTCAAGGACAGTTTCAAACAGCATGGATATAGTGGGTCGAAAGTTAGATCATACACCTGTTATCCAATACATAGTCCATAAATCATATGACATGGACATAGGAAGATCCAATGCCTCGATAGAACCTAATAGATAGATGTTCAGAATGTTCCTAATATTATGAACAGAATATGGTCCATTGTGAACGAGTATATATATATATATATATATATGTCTTAAATGTATAAGTGGGAAGGGGAAGACTTTGAAGGGGGAAGACACGAGAAGGGAAGGGTGGGGTGGTTAGATTGCAATCCCAATCAATTAATATTTAGAGAGAGAGAGAGAAAACAGAGACGTAATGCATAAGAATAAATTATAAAAGTTTTTTTTTGGAAGGAAAGGATGGCTATGCTTGCTTGCCCTGCTTATGAATACTCACCCTAAACTCATTAATAAGAGAGAGAAATAGTTGAATAACAGTGATGTTGGGCGAAGGGGATTGCACAGGATGTGGCTGTAAATGCTACCCTTTCCCCAACGCCTCTCCCCATCTCCATTTATTTTTTGTATTCCTATTTCTTACCGTTAACATCAAACTATCCACACACTCAGATCCAGATGAACACAAAGAAATAGAAGGGAAAAAATGCAAAAGAAACTCTGACTAAGGATTTATATTGATGAATATGTATAAGAATGTATAAGAGAAAATATACATAATAGAAAGTACATTCTCAAAACTCTATCTACGAGGATATATATGATTCAATTTACTGTATATAATTCAAAACTCTATCTACTACGAGGATATATATGAGTCAATTTGCTATATATAATTCAAAACTCTATCTACGAGTATATATATGATTCAATTTACTATATATAATTCAAAACTCTATTTACAAGATATATATGATTCAATTTACTATATATAATTTTACCGGATAGTACAAGATATACTAACATTTATCACTTTTTAAATTATTTAACTCTGGATTTAAATGAAACACAACCACAGTTCTGAACGGCCAAAAAAGTGGGCGTTGTCAACTATAAAATATAAATATCAAAAAGCTGATTTTGTCGTGTAATACCTTGCCTTATTCATGACATCAGAAGCGTGCCTGCTTCTTCTTCCCCTTTCATGTGGTCCCTTTTTTCTTTCTTTTTTTTCCCCTAAGATTTACATGTATCTAACCCAATAAAGTATTCTCCTATTTATTCTCCTGGTTCTTGGGTTAAACTAGTATACTATTGGGGATGAATTGATAGGTGAAGAGTATCGAGGGGTGAGTTGTGCGAACGAGATTCCACCCAAGAATCTGTTCATGTGTGATTGAGTCTTGTTTATCTATCGCTTTAAAATAAAGCTCAGCTAGCCCTACATATGAAGTAATAGGTAGAGGTCTACTTTCTATTAGCTTTTGTAGTAGCGAAGAGTCAAAAGAGACTACTATAAACTTGAGGTTGGTTAGACCTACGAGCCTACATTAGAAATGTTGAACTAGTAGTGTAGGAAAGCGAAACCACTGAAGATTTGGGAAATTTTTTTGAACCAACTTAAAATTTTGAATTGGTTATTTAAGCAACTCGAATAGAGTTCATAATTCCAACCCAACCCAACCTTCTATTTTCGAGTTGCATTGTGAGTTGGTTATTCAAGCAACTGGAATAGAGTTTATAATTCCAACCCAACCTAACCCTCTATTTTCGGGTTGCATTGTGAGTTGGTTATTTAACTTTGAATAGAATTCATAATTCCAACCCAACGTAACCCTCTATTTCCGGGTTGCATCTTGAGTTGGTTATTCAAGCAACTTTGAATATATGGTGAGTTGGTTATTCAAGCAACTCTGAATATAGTTCATAATTCCAACCCAACCTAACCCTCTATTTTAGGGTTGCATTGTCAGTTGCTCTCTTTTTTAACTATTTAAAAAAAAAAATCTTACTTATCTATCCTATATGTTATATTAATAACTAAAATCTCATAAGACTCAGATATCAAATATTCACAAGTCACACCCTATCATTGACATCTACAGACGTCAAATATTCTATCTTTATAATCATTTAAAAAGTAGAAGTGGGTTGTAACCTATTTTTCAACCCAACAAAAAAAAATATATAAACCTGCAAACTCATCTAAATTTTCCATTTATAAAAAATTCAACCCAACAACTCAAAGGTAAATTCATCCTGAATAAAAAGTTTTAAGACCTAGAAATAAAAATTCAAATATGAGGTATATTGACAAAATTGTTGGGTTTATTTCTTGATTTATATAAATGAAAAATAAAAAAAATATATTAAAACAAATCATGATTGGATCTACAATATCAGAAGAAAACGTCAAATATTATGGTAAAAAGTAATATACACATAATATATAGTTGCCAGAAATTTGGTCCATAGGAGGTAATCAGTTGGGTTATACAAATAGAAAGGGTAAAATGTGAAAATTTTTACTCCTTGGTTATTAATAACTATTATTGTTACTATTTGCTCTAGTGGGCCCTGGCTTCATTCTACTCCACCGCCCCTTTAAATGCTCTATCTGTCTAACTGCAATTTGCTATTCCCCTACCTCACCCCACCACCACCAACACCTTTAATTATTTAATGTTCCTGCTCTTTAAAGTAATGTGTTTTTTTTTTATTCATCAAAAAGGCTCATAATAACTTCCCACTACTTTTATTCTTTATTGTTACTCAACTTTTTCTGTATTGTAATTATATGTATGCATTCCTAAGTTCGTACCAGCTTTATGCATTTATTTTCATGCTTTTAAAACCTAATATTAAATCAATCCATCAAACTTCAACTATAAAAGTTTCACAACCCAATACCCAATAATTATTTATGCTTTATCGAGATGATGTTGAAACTATAATTAGATATTAATATATATTCTTAGCTATCTCCTCAAATCTATATATATAATATATCAATCATGATACAAAGATAAGGGATAACATCTCCGTTAGTTCAAGATATTTTGTTGGGTGAAGTTAATAGGAATATATATGGGTTGGGTTGCATAGATCTTTTAAACTAAGGGGGAATTTTTGGTTGGATGGATATGTGACTAGAGAACTTAAGTTCATAACCAAACCTAACCTAATCCTCTTGGGTTAAGTTAGATGGTAAGATTGTTGGGTTAAGTTAGATTGTAAGTTTTTTTTTTTTTTTAATTATTAAAAAAGAATCGTCCTTATCTATAATACAAGTTATATTAATAACTAAAATTTTATATACTTAAAACATTTACTAGTCACAATACATGATATTAATTACAAACATCAAATATTTTTAATTTTCATAATAATTTTATAAGTAGGGCAGGTTTGGGTTATAATCCTATTTTCGAGTTGACCCAACAATACAAAATGCTAATTTTCCTATTTTTCAAAAAATGAACCCAATCCAAATAAAAAAGATTAACTTTAACTTATTTTTTTATAGTTTAAGTTGGATAGTTCGAACTAATATATTTTTCAGATCATATAGATCATATAAATACCTCTAGAAACTAAAAACAAAATTTTAAAGTTTTTATCTAAATAGAGTAATATCAAATTATTGTTAATATACATTTTGTTAAGGTATTTTAAAGAATTTAGAAGGTCAGCTATTTCTAAAATGATAAACCAAATAAAAATTCAAAGTTTGGATAATATACAACAGGCAGCATCAAAGGAAGAAAAGTTTGATTTAAAAGATGAGAATCCGTATAAAGTGAATGGAATTCGAACAAAAAAGGTTAATATTATTATTATCAACACCAATATTCCAAAGGTTGTACTAGGCTTTATCTCAAGTCCATCTCATTGTACTACCTTTGAAGGTACATTTTCAAATATCCTATATTTTTACTACATAAAAATATAACCTATATCTTAATTAAATTGAGCAGACCTTAATGTTAGGTATTTCAATCCATGTCTTTTCTAAATAAATCTTTTATTATGATCAAAGTTTAATTTTGGTATCTATCCATCAAACAAAAATTTCTTGTTCTTATTATTATTTTTGGTTAACAATATGCATCCCATTTGCATTTATTATTGTCAATGTGGTCCATAAGACGATGACTTTGGAGGGGGGCAGAAGTTTTCTGGTGATTGAAAGGGTAGTGATTTTATTGAACTTGAAGCTTAGTTTTCGACTTGTGATGTTTTAAGCTCCTTTTAAAAGTTTAATATATTGTGAGCTGATTGAATTGGTTAGTATCCTAACTAGAATTTGCAACTGAATGTTTTAGATTAAATTATAAGTTTAATATCTAAACAATTGTGTCATTAAATTTTTAAAAGTGTCTTATAAATCTCTACACTTTCAATTTAGTGTCGGTCCTTCAACTTTTATTGTCCCTTTACTTTAAAATTTTAAAATTTATAAAAATTGATCTATCTATGATTTTTTTTTTTTTTTTTTTGAAACTTAATGTATTAATTTGGTAATTTAAAAAGTTAAGGACCAAATAAATATAAATCAAAATTTAGAGATTAAATTTATAATTAATATTTTTCTTATTATTTATTTGATTAAAAGTGGTCTGGTCTCTTGGCTGGCCTTAGTCCATTTAGTTGGGCCGGTTTACTGAACCATTCAATGGGTGGGTGGCCTATATTGTTGGGCCGATTTATTAATAATTTTTATACAAGTTTTTTCTTTTAGAATGGTTCACTTAGTAAACCTAACAAAATTTCACAAAAATAAAATAAAACTACTTCAAGATTTAAGTGTGGAAAATACTAATTTATAAATTAGACACAAAAAAGCAGTATTTATAAAAGCTTAATTTTTAAAATATATATATAAATTAAATTATTATAAAACTATAACCTTGGATTGAAGGATTCAATTATAAGGTTTTCGGATTTGGATCAGCAACCAAGAAACAACGGTTTGGTTCGGGTTTTTTTTTATTTTTTCAGTGTGCGTGTGATATTAAACATTTCGTTTTTATATCCCTTTAATATATTTTATTTAATTCGAATTTAAACCATTTTTTATAAAGATTATTATTTATTTGAACTCAGTAAAGAACACAATCCAATTGATTTTTTTGAATGGTTGAGATTAGGGTTGAGGCTTACCGGTAAGTGTGGAGACGATTGTTTCAGAGGCGGACCATAGGCCTTCAGCCAAATGCGCGGATTTCGTTTTGCATTCGCAACTTCCTTGGTCGTTGCAATCCGCGAAGTAATTTCCATTCACATTTTCCACGTTCCGATTCGTGGCTACGTAACAAGTTGTTGCTGCACCTTCCGGAATTGTCTTCAACAACCTTGATTTGGACGCCATGTAGAAAATCAAATCTGCATTCTCATTGAATTAATTATCTGTATACACTTTTTGGATCGATTATCTCCATGCAGGAGCTTAATTGTTTGGTAGTTCGTACCTGTGACGAAGCCTTCACGTTCTCTGTTCAAATTGGTTTTCACAACGCCTGGATGAACACAGTTTACCGTAACATTCGCCTTCATTTCCTGTTTCGATTGTGTCAAAATCCAATGCGGACGTGAAATCATTCAATTAAAATGGCAATGAATGTGATGTATTGAAGAACCTGGAGTTTGTGAGCGAGTTGAACAGTGTGCAAGACATTTGCGAGTTTGGAGAACGCGTAAGCACGTGTCGAATCGTACACTCTGCTGCGAGTAAATATCGCTGTCGCTATGATCGAACCGCCAGTAATGCATAAGCGAAGGGAAATTAATCATTATTCATACCTGTTTTTCTGGCTTATCTGGCCGAGATATTCGAATATGTCGCCCGAAAACCAGCTATGGATGTTGGACGTCACATTCACTATTCGGCCTTGGACTCCTGTCGATTTGGCGGTTTCTATCATCCTATTCAATAGAAGTTTCGTCAAGAGAAAATGACCTGCATCATCGGTTCGTCAATAATGGTAAAAGGCCTCGTGATTAAAGGAGATGAAAATAAAATTTCTCTGTAATGTTCTTGCCAAGATAATTAGTAGCGAAAGTCATCTCAATTCCGTCTTCAGAAAACGCATGTTCGTAACAGAACCTGCCTGCGTTGTTTCTGAAAATTAGAACGAAACTGAGTTTTAGTTTCTTCGGTAAATTAAATATCGTGTGATCGTTCGATACAGCAGAGTGAATTAGCGACGTGTTTGAGTGAATTACATGAGAAGATTAAGAGGCAAATTTAACGACTCGAAATTGGAGACGAAGTTCACGACGGAATTCACAGAGCTAAGATCGAGAGCCATAACCGTGATTCGTGAATGATCAAAACAATCCGATTCCGACACGATTCTCGCCTTCGCTTCCTCAGCGGCTTTTAGATTTCGAGCCGGAATGATGATCCTTACACCGCGCTTGGCCAAGACTCTCGCCGTCTCCTCTCCGATTCCCGACGTCGCTCCTGCTCCAAAATTTGTTAGCGAGTGAGAATCTAACGAAATGTAATGGAATCAGAATCAAAATCCGGAAAAACAACCTGTGACTATGGCGGTGATGGAGTTCATACAAGATTCACTGACTTCCTCGGCGGTGGATTTGGAGCCGTAGCCGCTTGCTCCAGCGGAACCGACGAGGTACTTGAACATTTCAAGCATGGAAATGGAAGAGCGCGAGACTTCGAGGAGACGTTTTGAATTTGGTTTGGGGAATACGAAATTGTGAAATTAAAGAAAATAATATTAATTAATTATTTTAAAATATATTTTTTTAGGGAAAATAGAAGCGAATCCACCTCGATTAACTATAATTAGTTTTTTCTGTTTTGGTGTTTAGTGTAATAAAAAACAAAAATAAGACAAATATATCATATTTGGTTTGACACGTTTATACACGTAATCTATCATACTCCAAATAATCCATCTACCTTATTATTCTTAATTTCATTCTATATTTGCTAAATATTTATAACATAGCTTTAAACTCATCCCGATATTAGTAATTACAGATGTTCACTTATCTTCTTAGGTCGTTTCCTGAACGATTCGTCCGAACTAGTTAGAAAATTACTGTTTAAACAGGAAATGAGGGAGAGAACGGAGAGAAATTTCTTCTCGTTAGCTGAATGGGAACGAAAATGGAGATTATATTCTCAATCCTTGACTCCGTCAAATTCGAACCCTGTTTCACTCGATCTCACTGTGTGTGCGTGTGTATATATATATATATATATATATATATATATATATATAGTTGTAGAAGTGTATGTTTTAATATTGAAATTTGAGTTTTTATAAATTAAGTCGAATATATATTATATTTTTATTTAAAGAAATAATATTTGATTTATTTCAATGTTTTAAATTTTTTTAATAAAAATTATATTGAAAATTAGAAAGCTTTCATTTAAAAAAATTGTTTTAAATGAATATTTTTAAAAAAAATATTCAAAAAATGAGAAAAAAATTGTGGGAAATAATTAAAATAAGAGGGAGACAAAAAAAAAAAAAAAAAAAAACTTTCCCGTCCTACACCTTTCTAAGAAATATAGCGACCCGAACCTGAGAGACAAAATAAAATAAAAAAATAGAAAAAAAAAGAGGCATTTTAAACGAGGCCCAGCCCAAAATATTATGAACTAAGCCCAACCTCCCGCCAAGATTTGAAACCTTATTTGAAATTGAGTCATTTCACACTCGAACGTTATCAAAACTTGAGTGAATGATTCAGATACAATTTATCACAAGAATTGTCTGAAATCTTAAAAACAACAAAAACGATACTCAAAATTCTCAGACTAAAAGTCTCAACTCGAGAGCTCAATTCCATTAATTTCTTCACCAATTTAAAATTCTCGTCTTCACGAGTCAACCGAACGTTAGGGAACCATATTCAATAAGGTCAGCACAACGTGACTAACTCTCAAAAGTAGATTAAAAAAATATGTATATGTCCAATAATGTAATTTTTTTATTACGATGGTAGTTTTCTCGAATAATTTCTTACGAACCCGAGTCTCGTAAAGGAGGGCAATTATGTAAATTTGCCTCGTAGGCCCATATTTATTCTAAAAGCCCATCGAATGTGGAATTAAAAAAATAAATTAGAAAACGTTGAGGAAAAGGACAAAAAGAAGAGGAGATGACGTCATAAAAAACATCATTATTCCCTAAAAGAAAAAGAAAAAATGAAACTGACAGCACATCATTCCGCGCGTCTCTTATGTCACGGCAATATTATTATAATAGTAATTATAATTAGAATAATCATGATGGATGGCGTGGCAGTAGGATACTCATGGGGACCACAGGTGGTCCAGTAGGCCGGCCCACACTCGAACACTCTTCTGAACCGCCCCCCTTCTTTGTCACCTAAATAACCGGCACTTCTTCCCCCCCTCAAAATTACCGCCTCCCTCCCTCTCTCTCTCATTTCACACGAATAATTTTTTTTTTTAAACCGTTTAAATGATAAAAAAATAAACTAAAAATTAAAAATTAGATATGAAATGACGTGGCAATAATTTAGTTTTTTTAAAAAAAATTTAATTTTTAATAAATTTAAATTTAAAATTTAAAATTTAAGAGGAAAAATAGACCTTATAATTGAAAAATAAAAATCATATTTAAACTTTTTAAAAGTTTTCGATATGATTTGGAATTAAATTTTTCCATAAAGACAAAAAGGTTTGAATTAATTCAGATTTTAATGATACTGACCAAAAATAAGTGTCATGATAGTTTTTTCTATATATTATCACTGTTTGGTGTCTTGCTTTAATACCATTTGTAACAGTCCAAGCTCACTGCTAGCAGATATTGTCTATTTCGGCTCGTTACGTATCGTCGTCAACCTCACAGTTTTAAAACATGTCTACTAGTGAGAGGTTTCTACACTCTTATAAAGGAATGTTTCGTTCCTATCTCAAACCAATGTGGGATCTCACAATATTTGGTAATTTTGCATCTTACCTGTTTGTAAGATCTCATATTGGTTGGAAAGGGGAATGAAGCATTCTTTATAAGAGTGTAAAAACGTCTCCTTACTAGATGTGTTTTAAAATCGTGAGGCTGATGACGATACGTAACTGGTCAAAGTGAACAATATGTACTAGCGGTGGGTTTGGGCTGTTACCCATCAAATTTATGGACCGGCTCGAGTCTAGTTCAATTAGGTAAGAGAATACAGATTCTCGAGTAAAAATTTTGATGCCCTAATTTTCATATGCACGTATTATTGAACCGAAAAAAAAATAATATCCGAGTTAGTGGGAGAAGTGGTCCAAAAGAGAGGATGTGGGAGAAATAGAATATAGTAGTGATTAGGGCTTTTTGTTACTAAAGGTAGGGAAGGGCCACACATGGTTTTGGTTTGTTTTGGATTGATGTGGTGTGTGGAAAATGGTGGCCTCCTTCTACAAACCCTAGATTGCAAGGAATGAGACCACATTTACGATAGTGACAAAATGGTCGGTATATAATAATTATCTCAATGGTTAATGAATCATCGACCCGGTTCTCATAAAATTAAATGAAAATTTTCACAAAAATGGGGATTGAAATAGGGGTGTGGACGAGGGCGGAGAATGCTTTGTTGTACTAGGCGTCGACGAGGTCAGCCTCACGGTTTTAAAACGCGTCTACTCGGTAGAAGTTTCCGTACCCTTATAAGGAATGTTCTGTTCCATAACCCACGGGTCCCAGGATCGAAACTTGGCTCTGATTCCATTTGTAACAGTCCACGTCCACCACTAGTAGATATTGTCCGTTTTGGCCATAACCCACGGGTCCCAAGATCGAAACTTGGCTCTGATTCCATTTGTAACAGTCCACGTCCACCACTAGTAGATATTGTCCGTTTTGGCCATAACCCACGGGTCCCAGGATCGAAACTTGGCTCTGATTCCATTTGTAACAGTCCACGTCCACCACTAGTAGATATTGTCCGTTTTGGCCATAACCCACGGGTCCCAGGATCGAAACTTGTTTCTAATTCCATTTGTAACAGTCCATGTCCACCACTAGTAGATATTGTCCGTTTTGGCCATAACCCACGAGTCCTAGGATCGAAACTTGGCTTTGATACCATTTGTAACAGTCCACGTCCACCACTAGCAGATATTGTCCATTTTGGCTAGTTATGTATCGTTGTCAGCCTCACGATTTTAAAACACGTTTACTCGGGAGAAGTTTCCACACCCTTATAAGGAATGTTTTGTTCCATAATTCACGGGGCCCAAGATCGAAACTTGGCTCTGACACCATTTGTAACAGTCCACGTCCACCACTAGCAGATATTGTTTGTTTTGGCCAGTTACGTATTGTTGTCCGTCTCACAATTTTAAAACACGTTACTCGGGAGAAGTTTCCACACCCTTATAAAGAATGTTTCATTTCCCTCTCCAACAATGTTGGATAGACCACCGTTGTTCGAGCAATTGAGGCTAATATCTGACTTAGACGACCGTGTGTTTGAGCTCGAATGGATTATATAAAAAAATAATAAATGTGAAGGGAAGGCAAGCAAGCATTCTTTGTCTTGTATTGTCAGCTTTTTCTTCCATTAAAGACATTAGATTCCTTTTGCAATTATATATATATATATATTTTCTACAACATTCTACACTATTTCTTCAACTTCAAGATACCCCATATGGCCATTCTCAATTATTTATTTCCCATTATTTGTCAATTTTTTAATTAAAAAAAATATAATTTAGGTCGTGAAAATGATTGCTCGTTTTAAATTTAAACCGACGTAAAATTACTAATCGGTAAAAGGGTAATATTATTTTAACGGTTGTGAAGTTATGTTAGTATCTCTAGGAGTGTTCGTTGGGTCATTAAAATTTTTAAATATTTCAATGTATCTTCGACACTAATACATCTGTTACTAGCTAATAATTTTAAGAAGATGCTTACATGACGCATGGACGAACCCATGGACGAGAAAAATACGTGCTACTAGGTCGAGTGCATCTTGGTACATAAGCACCGAGAGGCGTGCACGCTTTTTTAATGTTATTATACCTTTGGCATGGTTACCTCTTACCACACTAATATGCACTTGATTTTACCAAAATCATACAACTATACACCTATCACTTTTCTTACCATTTTCTCCCCATTTTCCTTTTAACTCAAGGACTTGTATGTTATGCAATAAAGATGTAAACGAGTTGGGTTTCGTGCAAAATGGCGAGGATCGATGGTCGTTGCAAAGACAATACACGATGTGACAAGATAAGAGTTGCAACACGAAAAATTATTTACTGTTTGACTTGTGTGATGTCAGTCCAATTTGAGCATAGTTCAGTGAATAAAACATCTATTACCATTTTAAAAGTCGATGAACTATTGAACTCAAAAAGTATAATCAGCTCGTTTTCACGTTAAAATTGAACATTACTTTAAATTATTTACTGTTTGACTTGTGTGAAGTCAGTCCAATTTGAGCATAGTTCAGTGAATAAAACATCTATTACCATTTTAAAAGTCGATGAACTATTGAACTCAAAAAGTATAATCAGCTCGTTTTCACGTTAAAATTGAACATTACTTTAAATTATTTACTGTTTGACTTGTGTGAAGTCAGTCCAATTTGAACATAGTTCAGTGAATAAAACATCTATGACCATTTTAAAAGTCGATGAACGATTAAACTCAAAAAGTATAATCAGCTCGTTTTCACATTAAAATTGAACATTACTTTAACCCGAGCCCCATGAAATGATACAGAGCGTTTTGGAGTAGGTGGTAAAGAAAAAGGCAAAAAGTAAGCCAAAATGAGGCAAACAAAACATTGAGAAAAATAAAGTAAAGATGGGTTGAAATAAGGCAAAATGGAGCAAGCTTTTAAAGCTTAACAACATGAAAATAAAATCCAAGTGTTTTAGAATTGAATGCAAAAAGGTGGAGTTGACCTCATTTGCATGATGAAGCTTGTAATGTATGGAGGGAACAACATTATGCTCTCTTTTTTTTCCTTTAACCCTAAAAAGAGATCTCGGGAGAGTGAAAGTTACATCATAATAACCGTTAGATGTGAATTCTAAAATTTGCATATCCCGTAATAATATTATCGGATGCATACTCGAGATACTTTTATAGTTTCTCTCCCGTGCATCCAACAGTGCAAAATTACTAGACACGAATGTTTTGGCAGCTTGCTCGAGTAAATTCTCGAGAGAAATTCACACTATATATCAATCATATTCTTCCATGGACTAACCCTAGCTCCTTATACACATTGTGGTAACCCGCTCAAGTAATTTCTCGAGAGAAATTCACGCTATTTCACATTCATATTCTTCCATGGACCAACCCTAGCTCCTTATGCACATTGTGGCAACTTGCTCGAGTAATTTCTCGAGAGAAATTTACGCTATTTCTTAATCATATTCTTTCATGGACTCACCCTAGCTCCTTATGCACATTGTGGTAACCTGCTCGAGTAAATTTCTCGAGAGAAATTCACGCAATTTCTCAATCATATTCTTCCATGGACCAACCCTAGCTTTTTATGCACATTGTGGCTGGCAACCTGCTCGAGTAATTTCTCAATCATATTCTTCCATGGACCAACCCTAGCTCGTTATGCATGTTGTGGCAACCTGCTCGAGTAAATTCTCGAGAGAAATTCACGCTATAGACCAACCCTAGCTCCCTATGCACATTGTGGCAACTTGCTCGAGTAAATTCTCGAGAGAAATTCTCGCTGTGGACCAACCCTAGCTCCCTATGCACATTGTGGCAACTTGCTCGAGTAAATTCTCGAGAGAAATTCTCACTATGGACCAACCCTAGCTCCTTATGCACATTTTCGCAACCTGCTCGAGTAAATTCTCGAGAGAAATTCATGTTATGGACCAACCCTAGCTCCTTATGCACATTGTGGCAACCTGCTCGAGTAAATTCTCGAGAGAAATTCATGTTATCGACCAACCCTAGCTCCTTATGCACATTGTGGCAACCTGCTCGAGTAAATTCTCGAGAGAAATTCATGTTATCGACCAACCCTAGCTCCTTATGCACATTGTGGCAACCTGCTCGAGTAAATTCTCGAGAGAAATTCATGTTATCGACCAACCCTAGCTCCTTTATCCCTTTTATGTTCATTCTCAATCACTTTTTTTTCTCTCTCTCTCTATTTCAAACCCAAAAACAAAGGGGGTGGGATTGATTTCATTATATATAAAGTTGGGTGAGATAACATAAATGATTAAAATGTTATCTACCAATTGAACAAAATGAGTATGTTTTATTGTGTAAGCATCACCCATCATCCCCTCATTCCTTCTTAATCATTTGTTTCCACTTTTTACATTCCCTCCTACCTAGCTACCACTCTATTAATTCTATTTCATACCCGTTAATTTCTTTTTTTTACGGCTCAAATTCGAATTTTTAACCTTTTAAGTCGAGACCCATATGCCTAAATCAGTTAAACTTTGTGGAAATCAAAGAAAATCGGAAATAGTAAGTGACTTTTTTAATCAAAGTAGGGACAAGTCGAGTATTACGACTACAGGGGAAGCTTTGCTTCTACACAGCTTTCTTCCTCCTCGCTTCTTTTCTTTCTAGCAACTAGCGGGTGGGTGGCTTAGGGTTTTGTGAGATCCCACATCGGTTGAGGAGGAGAACGAAACATCATTTATAAGGGTGCGAAAACCTCTCCCTAGTAGACACGTTTTAAAAGAAGCCCGAAAAGAAAAGTTCAAAAAAGACAATATCTTCTAGCTGGGTGGGCTTGAGTTGTCAGTAAAGTTTTTATTTTTTACCTTAATTAAAATAAAATTAAAAAATAAAATTAAAAAAAAAAGTAAGCATGCATGGGAAAAGGAAGATCAACAAACTTTTAATATTTTAATAATAAAAAGAAATCTAATTTAAAATCTAAAATTGAGATTACAACTAAAAATTATAATTAACATTAATCATATCAAAAATAAAAAAAGATTTTTTAATTAAAAAAAGAGAAAAAATAAAATTAAAAATGATTTATGAGAGAAGAAAGTGGTGTGGGAGTGGAGGTAGGTGGATGGTCAAACCGCATATTAAAATTAAAATTAAAATTAAAATTATTTTATTTTTGAATTAATATCCCATTTTATTGAATATTTTAATTTGAAGACGTTGAAATTACATTTTAAAATAAGTTTAATAATAAAACTAATTAATTATGGATTCGAATATAGCTCAACAATTAGTGGTGGCGACATTTTCTATCACTTAAACTAGTCATCGTCTTCAATGACTTTCTGAGCTGACACTATGACAAGAATTAGTTTCAGAATATTCTCGTCTAAGCTGGGGGAATGTGCCCGGTACTGGCCACTTTGGCCTCGACCTTAAGAGAGATATGATGTCAACTCTCCATCATACTTGAACCTATGACCTAAGCGGGTTACCATGTGGCACGTACGTGTGTTGCAGTGCGAGACGAGTATCTCGGGTGAGAGTGATCTCGATGTACATAAAATAATACTAATTAAGGGAATTAATTGGGAATGGTAATATTTAAATTGGCTCGAGGTGGAATTATTTATATATATATATATATATTAGAGTTTTCAGATTTAAGGTACTGTAGAAGGGAACTGAGGACTGCCACGTGGGACCCGACAATCGTGGGCCCCACCCGCCTTCGCTGCCTTTCATGTTACTCATCTCATCGCTTCATCATTCACTTCCCTAGATTGTGGGGCCCACTTTTTCCTTCCCGGAATATTCTCTTCTTTCTTCTTCTTCCATTCACTTTTTTTAAATAAAAATATATTTACTTTTAATTAAAAATAATATTTTTAATAAATACATATTTTCTAACTCACCGTTAACATATCGTCGTCCGTCTTATGTTTTTCCACAATTCACATCCCATGAGAGCCTAACGTCCTCACTAACACACCGTCTAGTGTATGACCCTGATACTATTTCTAAAAGCTCAATCTCACTTCTAACGGATATTGTCTGCTTTGACTCTCTTGAGAGCCCAGTGTCCTCACTGACACACTGCCCGATGTCTGACTTTGATACTATTTGTAAAAACTTAAACTCACCAGTAGTAGATATTGCCTACTTTGGCTCGTTTACGTATAGTCATCAGCCAGACATTTATAAAGAATGTTTTGATTATTACAAAATATTAAAATTTTTAATTTTAAAAAGTATTAAATTATAGAAATATCAACTATAATTATTATTCTAAAATAAATATGTAATGACATTCAAAATGGGATAGCAATGATTAATGCGACAATTAATGATGTTTGTAATAATTATTTTTAATTAATTTTTAAAAATCTTGAATTAACCCCAAAATCATCAACTTTTATTCAATGGTTAAATATGAAATCAATTAATTTCATATATTTTAATGTATTATTATTTCTTACCTTTTGATGAATCATTAAAAATTAATGTAACATATTTTTCTTATATCAAATTATCACAAAAAAAAAAAAATATATATATTTATTAAACAATCTAATAGGAATATTCAATCATTTTCATAGTGAAATATTCCTATATTTTAATATTAGATAATTATTGCAATTTTTTTTTATAGAGAATTCCATTACATTTATTTATTAATTAAAAAAATATTGTTTAAAAAAAAAAACTATAAATTTAAGAGTATTAATATTATTTTTGAAAATTTTAAAAAAATTTAAAAAGAAATTTATTTATTGAAATTTCACTCAAAATTAAAATTAATGGTAAAAATATTTTTGAAGATATATTTTTTTAATTTTTTTTAGTTTAAAATATTATTTAAATTAAAAAAAATCAAATATATATTTTAAATAAAATACAAAATACTATTTTTAAAAATTTATTTACCACTTTAAAATTTTATTAGAAAGTGGGGACCACAGGCACCGGGTATAGCCGGTTAAAAGGGCAAAAAAAGAAAAAAAAAAAAAAAAAAAAAAAAAGAGCGAGAAAAAAGTGGGGGAAACAATCAAAAGCGAAAGATCTGTGTGTTTCCTTTGCTCCTCTTCCATTTTTTCATTCTCTCTTTTTGTCCTTTCATCACACTAACAAAATCACACAATCTCAAACCCATTTTCTTGTTCATATAAAACCACACTCCTCCCCTTTCAATCCCCCTCTTCCATTTCTCTCCGCCATTTTTGGTTCTTGGAGGACCGAGTTTGTGTTCTTGTTCGTGGCTTCGAATCTGAATGACCTTATCTGGCCTCTACTGATTTTGGTTTCTTCAAATCCAATGGCTGAAACTGAGATAGGTTCTGTTCTTAATCGCATTTGCAGCACTAACCACTGGTCCTATGGCGTTTTTTGGAGCTTTGATCGAAGAAACTCCATGTAAGCTTCTCTCTCATTCTTTTCCATGGAGATTTGCTTTTGTTCTTCTGGATATGCTTTGATCTTCCTATTTAAGAACACTAATGGAACTTATCCGCTAAATCTTTTGGTTCGGCTGTAGTTTAGAAATAGAATGTTGAGATCATATATATATATATATGTATATAGATATGTATTTGGTTCTTTTGTTCTTGATTTTCAAAAGTAAGCTTATGAACAGTTACTATTCTTGCTGTTTACTTTGTACGAATGTTTTCAAAATTGAAGTAAAGTTTTGAAAACTAAGGAAAACAGTTTTTAGAACTTGTTTTTGTTTAGGATTCAAATGTTTTCTTAAGAAAGATGAAAGGATCGAACAAAATTATGATTAAACAAGCACAATTTACGGGTTGTCAGTTTATGAACTCAAAGTTTACTATATAACAAGTTTCTATTGAGCTGGATTTTTTTGCATTTGAATGAATATGACTTTTAGATCGTGTGTTCGAATGTCTATGATGACTACATTCCTAGTTAATATCGATAGGTGTTTAGTTGTGTGCTAATTTTCGAGCTTGCTAATGGGGGAGAAGATTAAGAATATGTGTAAAAAAAGTTGAATATGTTCGAATGTCTACGATGACTTCGTTCCTACTTAATATCAATAGTCGACTCATTGTGTGCTAATTTTCGAGCTTGCTAATTGGGGAGAAGATTAAGAGTATGTGTAAAAAAAGTCAAATATGTTCGAACGTCTATGATGACTTCATTCCTACTTAATATCTTTAGTCGACTTGTTGTGTGCTAATTTTTGAACTCGCTAATGTGGGAGAAGATTAAGAATATGCGTAAAAAAGTCAAATATACCGTAAATTATCAATGTAGAATCGTTTTCGGGTCTAATGGTGATGTTACAACACTATGCTTACCATAGGCTGTGTTGTTGGTGTATATGCATATAGGGTGTTGACTTTGGAGGATATTTGGTATGAAGAGCAAGTGGGGCTGGTGGCTGCTAATATGCTTCAACAAGTTCACATGCTTGGTGAAGGGTAAGCTAAGCTTTCTGTTCTTTCATTATATATGAGTGTGTTTCTTTTGTTTGTTTTGCTGAAGCTGAAGGTTGAAAATTTTTGTTTCGGCTTTATCAGAGCTATTGGCACGGCTGCGTTCACTGGGAAGCACCGGTGGATGTTTTCCGATGCTTCATTTGGTGAATGGAATTCCTCTATGTTTGAGGTACTTGTTTGTTTCCCGTGTTTTTAGTTCAATAAGCGAGGGTGGAGATTCGAGTCTTTAATGTGAGATCTCACATTGGTTGGAGAGAGGGAACGAAACATTTCTTGCAAGGGTGTGGAAACCTCTCCCTAGCAGACGCGTTTTAGAATCGTGAGGCGGACGACGATACATAACGGGTCAAAGCCGACAATATCTGCCCGCGGTGGGCTTGGACTGTTACAAATGGTATTAGAGCCAGGCACCGATTGGTGTGCTAGCGAGGATGCAGGACCCCCAAGAGGGGTGGATTGTGAGATCCCATATCGGTTAGAGAGGAGAACAAAACATTCCGTATAAGGGTGTGGAAACCTCTCCTTAGTAGATGCGTTTTAAAATCGTGAGGGTGAAGGAGATACGTAACGGATCAAAGTGGACAATATCTGTTAGCGGTGGAGCTTGGGCTGTTACAAATGTTATCAGAGTCAGTCACTGAGCGGTGTGCCAGCGAGGACGTTGGACCTCCAAGAGGGGTGGATTGTGAGATCCCATATCAGTTAGAGAGGAGAACGAAGCATACCTTATAAGGGTGTGGAAACCTCTCCCTAACAGACGCGTTTTAAAACTGTGAGGCTAACGACGATACGTAACGGGTCAAAGTAGACAATATCTATTAGCGGTGGGGCTTGGGTGGTTATAATTTATTACGCATTAAACAAAACAAATTTCTCCATATCTAGTATATTAATTGAGGAAAGAAGATTCTCTTCAAATTTATACACCATTGATTGGAGATCTCTTTCTATTTTTCTAGGATAATATGGAGTTTCAACAACAATTTTCCTGTGGGATAAAGGTATGCCTGTTTATTTCTTGTTGATGCATTACAAAAACAACATTATATGTTTCTGTTTCGATGAACATTTCATTGTTGGCTTACGCGATCGTATCAATTACAGACCGTTGCAGTTATTCCCGTTCATCCACACGGAGTAATACAGCTTGGCTCTACACATAAGGTCATAATATAATCATACCGAGAATGTTTCTAATTCTGTTGATTTGGTTAAGCTGGGATTGAATAGTTTTGTTCTTTTTGCTGCAGATCTGGGAAAGTTTCGAGTTCTTGGCCGATGCAAAGAGATCATTATGTCAAGTGATTAATGGTGGTGGACATTTACAAGAGAAAACTATGCCCATGGCTTCGAGCGCCGATATTTTTCACTTTAACGAGCTTTTCACGTCCTTCATCATGTCTTCGAATTCTGATGATTGGAGTCTCGGTGCCGTGCATAATAACAGCCGTACAGATTTCGCAGGGAAATCTTATGCTTCAATTGATAAACAACCAGCCGTGTTGGCTTCATCCAAGCCGATGCCAACGTCCAACATTAGAGAACAAGATGCTCAATATCCAAGCTATTTGGACGCTGACATGCTTGACTCGTGTAGAAACTTGGTCGAATATGGACACCATAGCTCGAAAATTGCAACAGTCTCAAGTGGAACGGGTTCTCTCTGTATGGATAATGTTCAGCAGTCGGCTCGGTTTCCTGTGATTGAAGGCGAACTCGTGGAAAGCATGACTAGCCGACCTGACTTCTGTGATGAGCATCTTTCTGAAGATTTTACAATGGATCTCCCGGACATCTCGCTCATTGACGATCTATTTCAATGGTTTGATTCTTCACCAGAAAACGGAACGAATGGAGCAACAACAGCAGTGAACGATAACCTTCCACAGTCCACAGGAGTTTCGACATTGTCGTCTAATCTGGTTGAAGTTTGTAAGTTCGTTGACGGTTCGAGCAAAACCTCCGTTGTTTCTGCTCGAAGTTGTATAACTAATGCATCACAATCCAGCGAACAAGATAACACAATCATAACACAGGGTGCAAAAGATAGGCTGTTTGATAGTTTGGGGTTAGGCACAGAAGGTCATGAGAGTTACTCAGGTGGGTGCAACAGTATGTCTACGTGCAGCTCGAAGTTAGCCACCGGGTCAACGGATCTTCCTCGAAAGAGATTATTTTGGGAGTTGGGAATCGAAGAGCTTTTAGACGGTCGAAGCAACACGAGCTCGACGACTAAATCAAGTGTTGAGAATCATCAATCAATTGCCTCAAGAAGGTCAAAGATGGAAAGATCGTTGTTCGAAACTAATCCGATCCAATTACTCGACCCTTGCACCAATGTGAATCCGATACAATCTTCGGGCACAGCTGATCGTTTCCCATGTAAGAAAGAAGCTATACCAAAGTCACCGGTAAGTTCGTGGATTGATGACAGCTATAGCACCAATATTGGAGGCTCCATCCTAGAACTATCTCGTAAGAGCGAGGAGCCCGTGAAGACTTGTAAGAAGAGGGCAAGACCTGGAGAGAGTAACCGTCCCCGACCGAAGGATCGACAACAGATCCAAGATCGTCTCAAAGAGTTGAGAGGAATTATCCCTAGTGGTGCAAAGGTATGAATCTAGTTCATATTTGCAATTGAGCATTGTTCAAATGCAGCATTTGATATCATAATTTTGATTGATGAAACAGTGTAGCATCGACTCGTTGTTGGATCGGACTATCAAATACATGCTTTTCTTACAAAGTGTTACGAAATACGCAGACAAGCTTAAAGAAACTCACGAACCAAAGGTGAATATTTGATTCTCGTTCCTCGCTATTTTCTCGTAAGTTTACATCAAACCGTTGACTAACACGAGTAAAATTTTTGTGATGGATCCTAATCACAGTTAATCGACCAAGATGATGGGGTGGCTGTAAATGACAAATGCACCACGGAGAGAGGCGGTGGCGGGGTTACTTGGGCGTATAAAGTGGGAACGACACCGATCGTTTGCCCGGTTATCGTCGAAGACCTTAGTTCACCTGGTCAAATGCTCATTGAGGTAGGGAAACTGAGAGTCTTCTTGTGCTGAATTGTAGAATCCTCTTTTTGATGTGGTTCTATTGGTGTTTGTTAGATGCTATGTGAGGAAAGAGGCTTCTTTCTCGAAATAGCCGACATGATTCGTGGCTATGGATTGACGATTTTGAAAGGCATGATGGAAGTTCGAGAGGACAAGATATGGGCACAGTTCGTTGTCGAGGTGAAGCTAAATGTAAGAAACCGAGACTGAATTTCGAGTTCGTATTCTACTTCAAACAAACACTCTTCAATGAGTTCTAATCAATGTTGAATAACTTTGTGTTGCAGACTAACCAGAGTATTACAAGGATAAATGTGTTCTTGTCGCTCATGGAGCTTCTACAACAAGCAAACATTAGTGGAGCTGAATTAGCTAGTTAGTAGTAATAGGGATGGATCGAAATGGAGAACGAAGAACGAAGAACAGTGGAATTCAATTAGGTAGTTAGTAGTAATAGTGATGGATCGAAGCAAAGAACGAAGAACGAAGAACGAAGAACAAAGAACGAAGAACGAACAGGTCTTTGAAATCTGAGTAGGAACTCGATCATAAGTAGTTGGATGGTTAACGACCATGGTATAGTAGAAAGTAAATGTGCATAGATGGAGTGTAGGTAGCATTTTCATAGGTGAAATCTAATATTTTTGGTTTGAATAATTATTGAGTGAGCAATTAGGGTTTCTAAGGACGTTAGATGTATAGTTACTTTGCCGATGCTAAGACTAATAATAGATATATGATGTATTACTCTAATTTGAAGCTTCAGTTAGAACGTATCAAATTAGCTCTTAAAAGTGGAGACAATAACTGCTAGTGGTGGCTTTGAATTATTACAAAGGGTATCAAAACCGGACACCCAGCGGTGTGCGATGGGGACGCTATCCCTCAAGGGAATGGATTGTGAGATCTCACATCGGTTGGAGAGGGGAACGAAACATTACTTATAAGTGTGTGAAAACCTTTCCTAACAGACGCGTTCTAAAACTTCGAGACTGACAGAACGGGCTACAATATCGGTAAGCGATGGGCTTGAGCTGTTACACTAAATTAATAAAAATACTATTTATCTAAAAATACTCTTAAATTTTAAAAAATTTGAATATTATCTTTAAAATTAAAAGAAAAAATTTAAAAATATCTTTTTATCTAGATAAGGATATTTCTAATCTTTATTAATTTAATCTATTTTTTTAAAATAATTTGAAAAAAAAATTATTTCGATAGTTTATATTCAAATTTGTTTCATTAATTTATATTCAAATAACAAAAATTTAATTTAGTTAATTTTCCCTTCTCCGTCTCTTCCGTCTCTCCCGCTGCGAAAAACCCAAATCTCGAACCATTTGTTGTCCTTCGGGTCTGGTGTTCCATTCGAGCTCGGAGCTGATAAACATGGAATCCCAACCAGAAGCCATGGAAGACAGCATAGCGACCATCAAAGACAAGCGTCAACAGCTCGAAGCTCGCATTCTAGCCCAACACTCGAACCAGTTGGAGCTCCTCTCTTCTCTTGAAGCACTGGTTCCTGATCTCGTCTCTTCCCTCGACCTCTCTCTCAAGGTTGTAACCTCCTTTAATGGCCGCCCCTTTGCTCCTACACCAGCTCTTTCTGAACCCAAAAACAAACCCTCTAAATACCCTTTGATGGCTACTAACTCTATACCCCACAAAACCCGCCTTAATCCTCTTTCTTCTGGCGAAGCGAAACCCGGGATTCAGAAGAATCAAAATGCGAAGGCGTACTCGGAATCGAATCCCGATCGGAAGCGAGCTCGCCAAACGGACGGCGGGAAGTTTTCGATGGATGATAGTGGAAGCCCTTTGTCGGTTGTGCGGTCGATGGTGGCGGTTAGTTTACTCGAACGGGTGCCTTTTACGGCGATTGATTCTTCGACGGTGTTGAGGAAATTGGAGAATGATCAGAAGGCTACGACGGCGGAGAAGGCAGCGTTGAGGGAATTAGGTGGCGATTCTGGTGCGATACTGGCGGTGGAGATGGCTTTGAGGTCGATGGCGGAGGATTGCGGTGGGGTTGAGTTGGAGGAGTTTGTGGTGAGTGGGAAGTCTCGAGTTATGGTGTTGGGGATTGATCGAACTCGGCTCATGAAGGAACTGCCTGAGAGTGCTAATTTTCAATTGCAGGAATCGAGTTTGGGAGAGGGTAACTCGAGCCATAAACAGAATCAACAAGTGATGGGCGGCGGCGGTGGCGGTGGTGGTGGTGTGGATGTTCATGGCGGCGTGTTTGGGATGGGAGGGCCAATGCCAAGGCCAATACCGGAGATGTGGATGGGGCATGGAGATCCCAATATGCAGGGACTGACACACATGTTTCCGGCGAGTGGACCAGCAGGTGCCATGGCTGGGACAAGGGGTGCGCCTAGGATGATGGGAATGATGGGGATGGCTCGAGGGATGGGACTCCCACCATTGCACAGACCATTGATGGGGCCAAATGCAGCCATGGCTGGCCCCATTTCAATGCCACAGAAGCTTAAAACTGATGAGGATGAACTGAAAGATCTTGAGGCCTTGTTGAGCAAGAAGTCTTTTAAAGAAATACAAAAGTCTAAGACTGGTGAGGAGCTTTTGGACCTCATTCACCGGCCAACTGCTAGGGAAACTGCTGTGGCTTCAAAGGTATATAGATTTTGCTTTATAAGTATGATGGTAAAGCTTGGCTTCATTCAAATTTTGTTATGTTTCTACTGTGTAGGTTAGATAAGTCATTGGTTTTGAGCGCATATTAAAAAGCACGATGTAAATGTAACGACCGTAGCCCACCGCTTGCAGATGTTGTTCTCTTTCCCTTTTAAGCTTCCCCTCAAGGTTTTTAAAACGTATTTGCTAGGGAGAGGTTTCCACACCTTTATAAACAATGTTCTATTCCCCCTCACCAACCGATGTGGGATCTCACAATCCACCCCCTTTAGGGCCCAGCATCCTCGCTGGCACTCGTTCCTCTTTTCAATCGATGTGGGATCTCACAATCCGTCCTCCTTTGAGGCCAACGTCCTCACTGGCACACCGTTGGGTGTCCACCCCCCTTCGGAGCTCAACGTTCTCGTTGGCTCACCGTCCGATGTCTGGCTCTGATACCATTTGTAACGACCCAAGCCCACCGCTAGCAAATATTGTCTTCTTTGGGCTTTCCCTTTCGGGCTTCCCCTCAAGGTTTTTAAAATGCATCTGCTAGGAAGAGGTTTTCACACCCTTATAAAGAATGTTTCGTTCTCCTTTCCAATTGACGTGGGATCTCACAATCCACCTCCTTCGAGGCCTAGCGTCCTCGCCGGCACTCGTTCCTCTCTTCAATCAATGTGGGATCTCAAAATTCACCTCCCTTCGGGGCCTAGCGTCTTCGCTGGCACACCATCGGGTGTCCACCCCCCCTTTGGGTCTCAGCGTCTTTGCTGGCACATCGCCCAATGTCTGTCTCTGATACCATTTGTAACGGCCCAAACCCACCGCTAGCAAATATTGTCCTCTTTGGGTTTTCCCTTTCGGGGTTCCCCTCAAGGTTTTTAAAACGCATCTACTAGAGAGAAGTTTCCACACCCGTATAAAGAATGCTTCGTTCTCCTCCCCAACCGATGTGGGATCTCACCGTAAATCTAGCTGCTTTTTTGTGGCATGGATTCAAGTTTTTGCTATAGAAATCCCTCGTTTTAAGCACATAGACATTGCTGTAAAGTATGATGTAAATCTAGGTTCATGGATTCCAAATTTCTATGTTCTTATCATTTATGTTATAGAAGTTCTTGGTTTCAAGCCCCCTCCCAAGCACACATAATGGAGTGAGAGGAGCAACCTTTATCATTTACTGCTTATCGTTCTAATAAATCTTCACTCTCTATTAATTGTTGCTCCAGTTTAAAACTAAAGGTGGTTCGCAACTGAAGGAATACTGCTCGTCCTTGACAAAAGAGGACTGTCGGCGTCAATCTGGCTCGTTTATCGCATGCGAGAAGGTTCGTACAAATATTTCCTTATAATAGCGACATGTTTCCATAATTCCAAGTTCTTGATTCTGGGTGGAGCTGTTCTGATCTTTATTCTCAAATTATTGCTGTGAATGCTGATTTTTTTTTTATTTGTTTTTATTAAGAAATGGATTTGATCATTAGGAAAGTGATGCTTATGATTGAAACTAGTTTGCATTTTGACCACAAATGAAAGGAAAACAATATAGGAGCATTTTTTTATCCCAATTCATTGATTTCTGATTCCAAAATCCACCCCTAAATTATTTATATATCCCTATATCCCTGTGTTATTTATATCATCCCAGTGTTCCCGAACCCACCACTAGCCGATATTGTTCTCTTTGGACTTTCTCTTAAAGAGATTCTCCTCAAAGTTTCAAAACATGTGTACTAGGGAGAGGTTTCCACCGATATTGTCCTCTTTGGACTTTCTCTTAAAGAGATTCTCCTCAAAGTTTCAAAACGTGTGTACTAGGGAGAGGTTTCCACTGATATTGTCCTCTTTGGACTTTCTCTTAAAGAGATTCTCCTCAAAGTTTCAAAACGTGTGTACTAGGGAGAGGTTTCCACCGATATTGTCCTCTTTGGACTTTCTCTTAAAGAGATTCTCCTCAAAGTTTTAGAACGTGTGTACTAGGGAGAGGTTTCCACTGATATTGTCCTCTTTGGACTTTCTCTTAAAGAGATTCTCCTCAAAGTTTCAAAACGTGTGTACTAGGGAGAGGTTTCCACCGATATTGTCCTCTTTGGACTTTCTCTTAAAGAGATTCTCCTCAAAGTTTCAAAACGTGTGTACTAGGGAGAGGTTTCCACCGATATTGTCCTCTTTGGACTTTCTCTTAAAGAGATTCTCCTCAAAGTTTCAAAACGTGTGTACTAGGGAGAGGTTTCCACCGATATTGTCCTCTTTGGACTTTCTCTTAAAGAGATTCTCCTCAAAGTTTCAAAACGTGTGTACTAGGGAGAGGTTTCCACACCCTTATAAAGAATATTTTGTTTCCCTTTCCAACCTATGTGGGATCTCACAATCCACCCCTCTTGGAGGCCCAACGTCTTCGCTAGCACACCGCCTGACGTCTGTCTTTGATACTATTTGTAACCGCCTAAGCCCACCACTAGAAAATATTGTTCTATTTGGGCTTTCGTTTCCCTTCGAGGGCTTCCCCTCAAGATTTTAAAACGTGTCTACTATTGGAGAGGTTTCCACATCCTTATAAGGAATGCTTCGTTTCCCTCTCCAACCTATGTGGGATCTCACAATCCACCCTCTTGGAGGCCCAACGTCTTCGCTAGAACATCACCCGATGTCTGTCTCTGATACCATTTGTAACCGCCTAAACCCACCACTAGTAGATATTGTTCTCTATGGACTTCCCTTAGAGGGCTTCCTCTCAAAATTTTAAAACGTGTTTACTAGGGAGAGGTTTCCACACCCTTATAAGGAATGCTTCGTTTCCCTCTCCACACCCTTATAAGGAATGCTTCGTTTCCCTCTCCACACCCTTATAAGGAATGCTTCGTTTCCCTCTCCACACCCTTATAAGGAATGCTTCGTTTCCCTCTCCACACCCTTATAAGAAATGCTTCGTTTCCCTCTCCAACCTATGTTGGATCTCACAATGCACCCCTCTTGGAGGCCTAACGTCTTCGCTAGCACATTGCCCCGTGTCTGTATCTGATACCATTTGTAACAACCTAAACCCACCACTAGTAGATATTGTTCTCTATGGACTTTCCCTTAAAGGGCTTCCTCTCAAAATTTTAAAACGTGTCTACTAGGAAGAGGTTTCTACACCCTTATAAGGAATGCTTCGTCCCTCTCCAACCAATGTGGTATCTCACATCAACCCCCAAACCCCCTTAGACATATGTTCCTCAAGTCAGTTGAACTCGTTCCAGTAAGCCTAGTGGGATGAAACGTGTGGTTCAACTTTAGTTGCCTATTTATGCCCATTAACGAACTGACTCTTTGAAATAAACTCCAATACTCCTTCGTGCGGTGCCACGAACTACTTGTTTAAGCTCATGGGATGCAGTAAATTTAATTATATCAATACTTTTATCATCTTGTCTCCATACATGAGAAAAAGTAATTGTTCTTATTTAAGTATGAATTCTCCAACTTATTTCACCGTGTTACAATGTTCGACACGTCCTAAACGAATATATTAGTCTCTCTAATTATTTCCTAAATATTTCGCAGGTTCATTTTCGGCGAATAATCGCACCACATACAGACATTAATCTGGGTGACTGCTCTTTTCTTGATACTTGTCGGCACATGAAGGTAAATATTTATTTCATATGGATCATATGGCAATGAAATATCAATACCACGCAATGTTTGGGGACATAGATGTATTGATCAATGTGTTAATGATAAAGCTACATTGCATTCTTCCCAGACATGCAAGTATGTTCATTACGAGCTCGATCCAATTCAAGATGTGCCACCGATGCTGATTGGAGCTGGATCTATATCTATTCCGAAACCGCTAAAGCCTCAACGAGCTGAATATTGTTCCGAAGTGGAACTTGGTGAATCGCAATGGATTAACTGTGATATTCGTAATTTTAGAATGGATATTTTGGGGCAATTTGGAGTGATTATGGCTGATCCACCGTGGGATATCCATATGGAATTGCCTTACGGGACAATGGCGGATGACGAAATGCGCAACCTTAACGTTCCTGCATTACAGACTGATGGTTTGATTTTTCTTTGGGTCACTGGACGTGCAATGGAACTTGGAAGAGAATGGTAGGTTTTCACTTCTTATTGTTGTTGGGTATAATGATTCCTGTTTGATATGTTCTTTCTGATCTTGCTTGATATATAGCCTCTTCGGGGATGTTCGATCTTGTTCAATTAACATACATATATTGTAACGATCCAAACTCACCGCTAGCAGATATTGTTCTCTTTGGGCTTCCCTTTAAGGCCTTAAAACGCGTCTGTTAGGGAAAGGTTTCCACACCCTTATAAAGGGTGTTTCGTTCTCCTCCCCAACCGATATAGGATATCACAATCCACCCCCTTTTAGGGCCCAGCGTCCTAGCACACCGCAAATCCACCCCCCTTGGGGACCAGCATCCTTACTAGCACACCGCCTCGTGTCTACCCCCCTTTGGGGAACAACCTACTCACTGGCACATCGCCTGGTGTCTGACTCTGATACCATTTGTAACGACTCAAGCCCCACCGCTAGTAGATATTGTCTTCTTTGGGCTTTCCCTCAAGGGTTTAAAACGCATCTGCTAGGGAAAGGTTTTCACACCCTTATAAAGGGTGTTTCGTTCTCCTCCCCAACCGATGTGGGATATCACAATCCACCTCCTTTCAGGACCTACTGTCCTCGCTGGCACTTGTTCCTTTCTCCAATCGATGTGGGACCCCACCAAATCCACCCCCCTTCGGGGCCAGCGTCCTTACTGGCACACCGCCTCGTGTCTACCCCCCTTCGGGGAACAGCCTCCTCACTAGCACATTGCCTGATGTCTGGCTCTGATACCATTTGTAACGACTCAAGCCCCACCACTAGCAGATATTGTCTTCTTTGGGCTTTCCCTCAAGGCTTTAAAACGAGTATGCTAGAGAAAGGTTTCACACCCTTATAAAGGGTGTTTCGTTCTCCTCCCCAACTGAGGTGGGATATCGCAATCCACCCCCTTTCAAGGCCCAGCGTCCTCGCTGGCATTTGTTTCTGTTTCTTTCTCCAATCGATGTGGGACCCCACCAAATCCACCACCCTTCGGGGCCAGCGTCCTTACTGGCACACCGCCTTGTGTCTACCCCCTTCGAGGAACAACCTCCTCACTGGCACATCGCCCGGTGTCTGGCTATGACACTATTTGTAACGACTCAAGCCCCACTGCTAGCAGATATTGTCTTTTTTGGGCTTTTCCTCCAGGCTTTAAAACGCGTCTGCTAAGAAAAGGTTTCTACACACTTATAAATGGTGTTTCGTTCTCCTCACCAACCGTATCACATCTATATATTCTTTCTGAACAATCATTAATGTGTTTATGCTGAATTTTTATATTTAATTTGGTTCACAAGCATATAACCTTGCCTTTGCAGTTTAGAACTATGGGGATACAAGCGTGTTGAGGAGCTTATATGGGTTAAGACAAATCAACTTCAAAGAATTATTAGAACAGGGCGGACAGGCCATTGGCTCAATCATAGCAAGGAGCATTGCCTTGTTGGAATAAAGGGTAACCCAGAAGTTAACAGGAATATTGATACAGATGTTGTTGTTGCCGAGGTTCGGGAAACAAGTCGTAAACCGGATGAGGTCAGTATACTATCTCTTGCAATACTTATCTATCGGTTTTTTGCTCCAAAAGTCCCCGAGTTCGAAATATTGACGTTTATACTTTATAATTACGTGTCGTTGCAGATGTACCCTTTGCTTGAGAGGATAAGTCCAAGAACAAGGAAGCTAGAATTGTTTGCTCGGATGCACAACACTCATGCGGGGTATATTTCGTTTATATTATCATTACCATAATTTTCGTTTCGTAGACGTTCAAATGAGTATCTTTCAAGAGATGAAATTATAGCGATCGCATGCATTATGATCTCAAAAAACTCATGAATTCATTGTTTATACACGTACTCGTTCACATTCCACAAATGCATTTGCAAATTGGTGGCTGCTGGTGATATTTGTGAGATCCCACATCGGTTGGGGAGGAGAACGAAACATTCTTTATAAGGGTGTGGAAACCTCTCCCTAGCAGATGCATTTTAAACACCTTGAGAGGAAGCCCGAAAGGGAAATCTCAAAGAGGATAATATCTGCTAGCGTGGGCTTGGACCATTACAAATGGTATCAAAGCCACACAACGGACAATATGCCAGCTAAGAGGCTGAACCCTGAAAGGGGTGGATTGGCGGGGAGGGAACGAGTGCCAACGAAAGGGGGTGGATTGTGAGATCCCACATTGGTTGGGGAGGAGAACGAAACATTCCTTAAAAGGGTGTGAGAACCTTTCCCTAGCAAACGCGTTTTAAAAACTTGGAGGGAAAGTCCAAAGATAACAATATATGCTAGCGGTGAGCTCGGACTGTTATAATAAATGTTCTTTCTACTTCGAGTTCGAACTCGATCATATCATTGCTCCTTAAACTCTTCGTTGAATTGTTTTTTCAGTTGGATATCTCTTGGCAATCAATTGAGTGGAGCTCGATTGGTTGATGAAGGACTAAGAGCAAGGTTCAAGGCTGCATATCCAAACGTGGAGGTCCAACCGGCGTCCCCTCCAAGGGCTTCAATGGACATGGACTCTGGGGCTGCCCAACTCAGGAGCCCCTTTGCAGTATCAGAACCACCAAAGCCAGCATATGGGGACCCTACAATTCCCGAGGTACCATATGCAGCCGCAGGTACCCCAGATAAAGCCATGACAGTAGGAGTTGACACGGGTAACTGAATCAAAACCCCCACTAATTTATAACTACATCAGCTTTTGTCTCGTTTCTGTATCATTTTGTTGTAGTTCTGAAATGAGAAGCAAGATGTTAGTTGATATAATTTTGTATAAGATTAGAGAATTTTGTCATCTTCCAATTAAATTGGAATTATTCTAAAAGTTTTAATATTTTCATAAATGTTAAATTGTCGAACATAGTTGTGTTGGAATTCTCCTAGGTTATGTTAGGTTAGGTTGGTTCAGATGGTTCAGATGTAACAGCCCAAGCCCATTTCAAGTCCACTACTGATAGATATTGCCCGTCGTATAAGTGTCATAGTTGGGTTGGAATTCGCATAAATTTTTTTAGGTTAGGTTGGTTCGGATTGTTCAGATGTAACAGCTCAAACCCATTTCAAGCCCACTACTGATGGATATTGTCTGTCGTATAGTTGTCAGCCTCAAAATTTTACTATTAGGGAGAGGTTTCTACACGCTTATAAGGAAGCGTTCCTCTTCTATAAGAGATATGAGATCTCACAATCCACTATAGGCCTTAGCGTACTCACAATATACTTCTTTGAGGGCTTAGCATCTTTGTTGACACATACCAAGCACAATCTACCCTGGGGCCTAGCGCCCTCATAGTCCACCTCCTTGAACCACAATCCACCCTAAAGCCTACCTCCTTGGTGCCTTGCGTCCTCGCTGACACACCGCTCAGTGTCTGGCTTTGATATCGTTTGTAATAGCTTGAACTTATTGCTTATAGATATTGTTCGCTTTGGTCTGTTACGTGTCGTCGTTAGCCTCACGGTTTAAAAAACGAGTATGTTAGGGAGAGGTTTCTACACGCTTATAAGGAAGCATTGCTCTTCTATAAGAGATATGAGATTGCACAATCCACTATGGGGCCTAGCGTACTCACAATCCACCTCATTGGGGGCTTAGCATCCTCGCTGATACATACTGAGCACAATCTATCCCAGGGCCTAGCGCCCTCACAGTCCACCTCTTTGGGAATTTAGCATCCTCGCTAACATACATCAAGCACAATCCACCCTAAGGCCTAGCACCCTCATAATCTACCTCCTTGGTGCCTAGCGTCTTCGCTGACACACTGCTGGCTTTGATATCGTTTGTAACAGCTCAAACTCACTGCTTATAGATATTGTTCGCTTTGGTCCGTTACGTGTTGTTGTTAGCCTCACGGTTTTAAAAACGAGTATGTTAGGGAGAGGTTTCTACACGCTTATAAGGAAACATTCCTCTTCTCACAATCCACTCTGGGGCCTAGCGTACTCACAATCCACCTCTTTGGGAGTTTAGAATCCTCACTGACACATACCGAGCACAATCTACCCTGGGGACTAGCACCCTCACAGTTCACCTCCTTGAGAGTCTAGCATTCTCGTTGACACACATCAAGCACAATCCACCCTAAGGCTTAGCGCCCTCATAATCTACCTCCTTGGTGCCTAGTGTCCTTGCTGACACATCGCTCAATGTCTGGCTTTGATATTGTTTGTAATAGCTCAAGCCCACTGCTTATAGATATTGTTCGCTTTGGTCTGTTACGTGTTGTTGTTAGCCTCATGGTTTTAAAAACGAGTATGTTAGGGAGAGGTTTCTACACGCTTACAAGGAAGCATTTCTTTTCTATAAGAAATATGAGATCTCACAATCCACTATGGAGCCTAGCGTACTCATAATCCACCTCTTTGGGGGCTTAGCATCCTCGCTAACACATACCAAGCACAATCTACCCTGGACTCTAGCGCCCTCACAATCCACCTCATTGGGCGTCTAGCATCCTTGCTGACATACATCAAGCACAATCCACCCTAAGGCCTAGCGCCCTCACAATCTACCTTCTTGGTGTCTAGCATTCTCGTTGACACACCGCTCAGTGTCTCACTTTGATATCGTTTGTAACAACCCAAACTCACTGCTTATAAATATTGTTCGCTTTGGTCTGTTACATGTCGTCGTTAGCCTCACGATTTTAAAAACGAGTATGGTAGGGAGAGGTTTCCACACCTTTGTAAGAAATGTTTTGTTATCTTCTCTACTCGACGTGGGATCTCACAACGGATCATTTATTTAAAGGTTTTTTTATTTAATAAAAGTAAAATGCTACGTAAAACACTTACTATAGCTCATTGGCGATACGAACTCGCACACAAGAATAAATGAGGTTGCTTGATCGAAAATCATGCCCGACCCCGAGCAAGGGCCTAATTTAGATTGATAAGAATGAAACTCAAGATATAAGGATCTGGGAAGGAATGATCTTCTCGAAGGTATAAAAGAAAAAAATTAATATATATATATAATTGTATTGTAAAAAAATAATAATAATAATAATAAATAAATAAATAAATAAATAAATAAATATATATATATATATCTATATATATATATATATATATAATTCAGCATAGGCGAATTATCGTCCCCATTGCAGCATAGGCGAGAGCGGATAAGCCAACGAAAGGAAGAAATGTCTGCAACAATTCAGCACTCATTTCTTTCTCCTTCAAATCCAATTCATCTCTCCGCAATCTCTACAAACTTTCTCAAATCACACCCTTCCTCCATGATCATCTCGCACAAACCTTTAGGTTTTTCAACACCGCGTCTCAAAATCGTGAAATGTATCTCGGAATCGAACGATGAAGCTCAAAACAATGTCAATTTGAATAATGCTTTGTCCAGTATGGTCGGTGAGCAGATTGAAGAACTTTTGAACAAGGAAGAGAATAGGAGTTTGCTCGATGGCTTGGAGAAGGCGTCGATGAGAGTTGAAATCGCCAAAAGGCAGTTGGCTGAGATCGAGAAACAGGAACTGGAGCTCAAACGATTCAAGGATTATATTAACCAGCTCGAAAGTAGAGCATCGGAGGTATTTAATTAATCTCTAATTAATTTCTTGGTGCGACAAAGCACTCCTTTGTTATCTGTTTAAGTGCAAACCGAGAACCTGAGATGCTATTAGATTCAATGATTATATTAGCCAGCTTGAAAACATAGCTTCGGAGGTTTGTTAATCTCTTGATACTCCTGTTATGCAATGAAGTGTTCTTTCTTTGATTATCTATCTTAATGCAAACCAAGAAATCAAGGATGCTCTAGGATTCAAGGATTATATTAACCAACTCGCGGTTTGTTTAATTAATCTGTTACATATTCTTGTTGTGTGATAAAACACTCTTTTGTAATTTGCCTGTGAGGATGCTCTAGGAATCAAGGATTATATTAACTCCCTGAAAACGAAGCTTCAGAAGTTTGTTAATCAATCTCTTTCGTACTCTTGTTGAATCTGTTTGAATGCAAACCAAGAAATTGAGGTTGCTGTAGGGTGTGCATTTTGCTAATTTCTTTTGTTCGTGGCTGTTTTGAATTGTATTTAATGAAATGGGAATCCTTGCTTGTATGGTATGTATGCGTTAACAATTATTATAGCAAATTTGTAACAGCCCAAGCCCACCGCTAGCGGATATTGTCCTCTTTTGGCTTTCTCTTTCGGGCTTTTCCTCGAGGTTTTTAGAACGCATGTGCTAGGGAGAGGTTTCCACACTTATAAAGAATGTTTCGTTCTCCTCCCCAACCGATGTGTAATCTCACAATCCATCCCCCTTCGGGGCCAGCGTCCTTGCTGGCACACCGCTTAGTGTCTAGCTCTGATACTATTTGTAACCACCCAAGCCCACCGCTAGCAGATATGGTCCTCTTTAGGCTTTCTCTTTCGGGCTTCCTCTCAAGGTTTTTAAAACGCATCTGCTAGGGGAGGTTTCCACACACTTATAAAGAATGTTTTGTTCTCCTCCCTAACCGATGTGGAATCTCACAATCCACCCCCCTTCGGGGCCCAGTGTCCTTGCTAGCACACCGCCTCATGTCCACCCTCCTTGCTAACAGAAAGAGATAATATGCTTTATTTCCCCACTCGCCTAGCAGATTCCACCCGTAATTGGTTGGGAGCTTATGACTATACACTTTCGCAGATATTGTTTCCTTCCCTAAAGGGGCACGAATTTTGTGGAGTACTCGCCCGATGTATAGCTCTGATACCATTTGTAACTGCCCAAGCTTAACGCTAGCAGATATTGTCTTCTTTTGGTTTTCTCTTTCGGGCTTCCCCTCGAGGTTTTTAAAACGCGTCTGCTAGAGAGAAGTTTCCACACACTTATAAAGAAAGTTCTGTTCTCCTCCCCAACCGATGTGGGATCTCACAAAATTTCAGCTGAGAGACCGTGAACTCGTGGTTGATTCAAGTGAGGAAAAGGAAATGGTCAACCATATTTGATCCCGTGCAAAATTAAGCCAATTTTTATTACCTTTTCATTTGAGGAAGGACCCAATAGCCTAGTAACCCTCCTCAATCGACCATTTTGAACTGTTTTATAACCTATAGGCTGGGTAGCAACCAAAATCCATCACTTATCGAAGTGAATTATAAGTGTTGTTTCCAAGTGACAATAATATTGTTGTCAACTACAAATAACAGTAACATCTGGGTCACTTTGCTCATTCAAGATTGAAGAATGTCAAAAGGAGATATTGGAGGCAAGAGGGATGATCGAGGAGGCCGAGCGCTCTCTCTCACAAAGCGAGGGTGGAAATGCAAAAAGAGACGAGGAAGACGGAGGAATTGACAGAGATGAAGAGAGATTGGAATCTGTAAAAGCAGCGTCCATATCAGCCATTGTTGGCACACTTGCAGGGCTGCCTATCTTTCTTAATCAAGTGACCAGCATTTCTCAGCTTGCACTCCCTACGGCAATCACCTTTATTAGCTGTGCCTTGTTTGGAGTTACATTCCGATACACAATAAGGAGAGACTTGGATAATATTCAGCTCAAGACTGGAACATCTGCCGCTTTCGGTTTCGTTAAAGGTATGAAAAATAGCGTCTTGAATAAAGAATTGAGTTATCTAAATCCATTGAGGAAGTTATATTGTTGATAAATGCAGGTCTTGCAACACTAGATGGTGGAGTACCTCTGGAATTTAATGCTGAGAGTTTCTCATCACATGTCACTGATGCTGCTGTGTATGTATCTGAAAACCTTTATATATTTATTTCTGCTGCTGTTGCACTGGAATTCTGTTTCAAGATGAGGTTATTAAGCCCTTTTCCTATAAGAAAATCAGTATAAGGGTCATTTGGATATGAACTTCATCTCAAGAAGATTAAACTTAGTTCATGTTATCCAACTCCCTGGGCCATCGGGCTACGATAACAACACGACCTATTATTTACATGAAACATGTCTTAGAAATCTGATCAGTAAGCATTGTGTTATTCTTGAAATGTTATGTCACCAATGAAATGGACGGGTGGAAGAAAGAAGAAAAGATAAATGAACGATTAAGCAAAACTTTACATAGAGACTAATGAAAGGGAAGTTTTGATACATGATAGGATTATTCAGGAAGACCAATTTGATTCCAAAATGGACCTTAACCATTCATCCTATTAGATTTTAGGAGGAATCTTTATACCTCTCCGAGGTAGGAGAAATATTAGATAAGTGTATAATTTAGCTCATATTAGTTAGACGTTAATGTTGAATTAATTAGTTATTTGTCTTATTTTCTTATAGGGCTATATATAAATAGTCACTTTTAGGTTTGTATTGAAGCTTTTGGAATCACTTTGAATATAGAACTTTGTTCTTAGTAGGGTACTCACAAGATTAAAAGTGGCTTGAAGAATCTCATCAACCAATGAGTTCAAATTGAAAGTTGTAGTTGAACCAAACAGTTATATATATATATATATATATATATATATATATAGCAAGCTCTATGAATCGACCTAATGGTCCATGCAAGTCAAGTAAATAGTAAATAACTAAAAGAAATGAGTTCAAATCATGGTCCCTGTATTCATAAGTTATCCTTAGAGTAATACGGTTGAAAAAATCGACATGATATCGAAAGTAAGTTCGATCAAATGTATATTTTAAAAAGGCACTATAGCAAAATTGCTTTGATCAAGCTCAACTCTATATTAAAATATAAGATAACATGCACTTAGGTTAAGGAAATTTAGAGTTAGTTTCAAATTGGACCATTCTAAGCCCTAAAAATGCATGCATAGCAGAAATTTAGAGAAATAAAAGGCGACCCAAATGCAAGAGCTGTAGTGTTCATCAACACCAGGGATGTATTAGTTTTGAACCATTTTAAGGCCTAACATTATAAACTTTGTTATACAAAACAACCACTTTTTGATATCTCAAAAACACAATAGGAATATATGTTGACACAAAAACAGGAAGGAACAGCCTGCTTTTGCAAGCTTCTTGTTTTGGGTCCTTGGAAATGAAATAATAATTCATTATTACATATGAACAAATAATAAATATAAATGTAAGAGGCCCGATTCACAAATAAAGCTCTCTAAGGGCTTTTCTTTTATCTTTTTCTTCCATCTCTTGGCCATTCAGACAATAACAAGATGGGAGTTTTTGGAGCTGATTGCCACGTAGTATTTAGGGATGAACTCCAACTGACCTGAATTATGCGAACTCTGAAGAACCAAATGAAGATGGCGATGGGAGAATGAGAAAAATGGTTGCTGGCTTCGCCTCAACAACAGAGCTATTAACATATGCCAACAATAGACATTCTCCAAAGAGTTGAATGTCCAGAAACAATTTACTGCATAATTATTTCTCTCCCAGATGTATATGTAGCGGTGTACTTTACAGTAATCGTAGCACAGGACGTGCGTTACTCAGACATTTTCTTCCCTCTTGATCTCATTTTCTTCCTGACCAGAAGTCGAGTTGAACTGCTCTTGTAACTACAGACCAAAAATTGAACATCAATATCGAAGCATGTTTATGAGTGATTTTGGAACGTTTAAAATGACTTGTTATCACTTTCAAACATGTCTTGAATCAGAATCAAAGTGTAAAACCACACATTTAATTGATTTGAATGATTAAAAGCATGTTCGGGAGTCATTTTGAACATGACAAGTTGATTTTAACATCTCCAAATATGCCTTGGAATCATTCAAAGTCAATTTTGATCATATAAAAATTGTTTAAATTAATTTTGAACACGACAAAGTGCCTTTAACAATTTCAAAATTGCTCTCAAACATGCCCTACATATAAGAATTTTCGACTTATGAGTTACTCAAGCAATGAGACTGAACATTAATTCAAAGGAAGGTAAAAGCTTGGAGAACTCACTTGAATGTATTTCAACTTTTCAGCGGTCAATTCATAGGTCAAATGGGTCATTCTGGAAAGAAGAGGGATTCCAATGAAATATATACATCTATAAAATTAGTTGTTCAAGGAAATTCTGGAAAAATATTCATAATAAATTTGTAGAAAACCCACCTAGCTTGAAGTTCAGAGACTTTCCGCATCAGTAAACGCTCTCTCTCAACAGCTGCTGTTTCAGCCTGCCAAAAGGAGGATCTCTTCAGGGTGAGATTCTTTATACCCACACCTATCTAATCTACTTGCATTCATTTTCCAATAAGAGATTATCAGATGATATTCTTTTTTATGTTTTGTGTGATCTATAGAAGATATCGGAGGTATCGATTAATCGTTAATATCGATGTCGAACTCTTCAGTTTACAGATATATCGACAGATATTCCATCGTTGGTAAGGTCGTAAGAGCAACTTTTTCCATCAATCATATGTGATGTCCCACATTGGTTGGGGAGGAGAACAAATCACCCTTTATAAGAGTGTGGAAACCTTCCCCTAGCAGACGCGTTTTAAAGCCTTGAGGGGAAGCCCGAAAGGGAAAGCCCAAAGAGGACAATATCTGCTACCGGTGGATCTGGGTCGTTACATCACATAACACAACCACATGGGCAAAATGGCGAAAGAACCAAGTATATAATTGAAGGTATAAAAATTGTAAATTGATTGCACTTACAATTCCATTGTTCTCTGAGTTTCGAGGCAAAGGAGGCAACTTTCCATTTTGAGTAGCTAGTAGTATTTAGAGGGGAAAAAATATCACTCACGTTAGGCAAGGAACCCTATTAATATAATAAGATCATCGTCAGCCATCCTATAAAACTATTTTTACTTACCATCAACCACGTCTGCTGTTTGCAAGCTATTCAATAAGTTCATTATAAGATCCTGAAATCAAAAGAAAAGCTTATTTCTTAACGACTGAAGTTGTCAACAAATTTCTTTGGTGCCAGGATTAATTTAGGAGACCGAATACAAAAGTCGGCCATAGTTTTAATGTTACTTTACCTGTTGAATTGAGGTCTGATGGAAAAGATTCTGGAGATGAGGCAAAAGAATTGATGTGGGCAAGTTGGTGTTGCAAGACTCCTTAGGGGGTTGGCTGACAGACTGAGAACCAAAAAAATAGTAGCACAGAGATAGCAAAGGTTAGTTTATTCGATGACTGCCATGGAAACTTGACTCCGCTTTTAGTATTCATATAGGAAGCATACAAAAACGAAGTTTTCCCCCTTTAAATCAAATAACCAAACCTACTCTAATTACTACCTTGTAGCAGGTCCCCAAAGCAACCAACAAGAAGCAAGAAAAAAAAAACATATTTTACATAAATGATTTTTCCATGGAACAAATGCATCGGTATATGATACTCATAGGCCATAATGTAAAGTACTTTTTTGTCTAAAAATACTTTTGAATTCGAGTAATAATAAGGAGACGAAAGCAAACGGGGACATTTTACCAACCTGCTTGGAATCAAATATCCAATCACCAACACTAGCCGACTTTCGTAGAGGCGAGTTCTGAACACACATCAAAGTAACAGAATTCAGCAAATGAGCATCAACTAACCCAGAAATGGTCATTAGCAAAGAATGGTAACGAACCTGTGAAGACCGACGTGAAACTGTGCTCAATGGAATATCCTAAGCCAGCATTCAAGTTAGTTCCAGTCAGTTTGCATAATAAATTAAATAAATGTATAACCTTACCTTTACGAGATCTAGGTTCTCTGATGTCACTGAAAAACGTCCCTTAATTTGCACAAGATTAGCTTTGGATTTTTCATCCATTGAATCTCTAAACCCTGTTACAAGAGGAATAAAAAAAATTACAGCCAGAAGAGTCCACATGCAGGAAACACAATTTGACCACGGTCATACAAATCTTGAATGCTGGGGATTGGGCAAGACATTAAGATCAGTTCTAATATTTCAAACATCATTGCAGTTAGGTTTAATTTGAATTTAAATTTGAGGGCTTTCTCTCCATTTACTTGGCTTCTTTTAGGGTTCAAATAGTTAGATAGTTATGCTGATTGGAAAATGTCATAGAGCCAAATAATGAGCTTAACAAATCCACGACATTGTCTGTTTCCTTCAACCAATTTCCACCATTTACTAAACACCATTAAAAGGAAGTTAATACATCAATCACTGAACCAATCTTGTTGTTAAAGCATGACAAGCAGTAATGACAAGTTCAAAATGTGTTTACTATCTACCACCAACCAAGAACCTTTACATGTGATGTATTAACTATTAATAACAAGTTCAAAACAATTCAGGTCAAAACAAAGCTAATCATATAACAAATCAATTGTGTTGATTTCTGAAAGAGATGCATAAATGTCAAACAAATTTCATAAAAAGAATAAAAAAAAATGAGGGTGTAAGCCAGTTTCTTTTTTTTCTTTTTTTTTTTTTTAATAAAATAAAATAAAACAAGAATCAAGATGCAATCCATTTTCATATATGAAGATATAATTATCAGAGTAAAAGAAGATGAAATATTGTTTCCTTTCTACATAAAAGTGTCATCGTATAATTTGTAACAAGATTAAAGTATATAGAAGTGAGGTCTGTGTGCAAGATGAGACCAAGATGCAATCCATGCTATGCTTTTGACTGATTAACTTAGGATCTGAATGATTGGCACAAAACAGTTTGTTGACTTCAAAATGATTTCATCGATGAATCAGTTGGATGCTCATTCAATTGTCAAGGATATTGTTTCTTTTTGCAGCAACAAAAATTGGATTGAACAAATGTGATGTGACATTAAATATCAATTAAAATTAAAAATGAGATCTCGAACACATCTACTACTCAACAGCTATGTTTGTTAAATGGCCTCATTACCTCCAGAAGATTTTATGGGAGCTGATAGGCTGTTTGCAGAAGCACGGTTTGGCAGCATTAGTGGACCACTGAAGCTTGGAGCTTGCCGTGCCTCACGACGATTTTTTTCAGTAGATGGTTGAATTTCAGAATCAAACCTAACAATCAGAAATGAAACAAATTATCATTGCAACTTTCATAGCATTAACCAGCTAAAAACAAACAACTACTTGATTTAAGAAAATGGTGGTTAGTTCTTCTATCCCTTCTTGTTCCACCCCAACCCAAGATCAGGATCATCAGGGGGATAAATATAGTTCAAAATTAATAATCTCATAACAACATGAACCAAATATTAATCCCTAGATATATTGCAGACTGGCTAACAAAGATTTCCTTGGTGGTGGTTAAACAATACGGCTAAAATACTTTACTATCGTGCTACTAAAACTTTTTTCATCATGTCAATCGGTATAAAAATAAATGCTAAAGTTTTTGACAAACAAACTTCTGTAGAGGTCCTTTGGGATATCAGACAGCTCAGCGCCTCATATTGGAGCGCCCTTTTCAAACTCTTCTGTAACCTTTTATAGTTAGTCAAGATTGATTGGGTTTTTTTCATAACCTAAGTTACGCCAGGGCTTCCATGGCCTTTAGGTGTCCCTTTTATTCACTTTCAAGTTTAATATGAAGCCAAAAGAATAAACAATGTTTCTTGTTTCTTTAACTCAAATTGTACTCCAAGGTCTAGCAACCAATCTATTCGTCAAAAAAAAAAAAAAAAAAAAAATCCTCTTTCCGTTTTAATGACATTATCCATATAGCACCAATTGGGTTTTAACTGGAAGGAGGGATGTGAGGCTGACACACAGCAGGAAAGGACAACAGATAAAACTACAGGGTTTTTTTTGTCCCAAGTAGAAGGTTTGCAGACGTTTGCAGACATTTTTCTGTCTTCAAAATGAAAGTTAGATTCTAGTGCATTAATCCCGATTTACATCAGCACAAAAACGTTGTAAGAAGTAGGAAGTACATTCCTGTTTATGCAATGAGAAAAAGGAACAAGGAATTGTACAGGAGATTATAAACATAACTCATGCGTACGAAAATTATCTCAAGAAGCAACATGAACAAATGCTGAGACTAACAAATATGAAACCATCAAAAGTACAAACCTCTCAGAGCCTCGCACTCTTTCTGATAAAGAATGACTGAGCACAATACCGGGCAGAATTGGACCACTTTGAGTTTGACGACCTTTTGGCATTTGAGTTTTGGGCTTGCCTTGTACAATGTCTTGGCCAGAGGTAGATGCTTCTGCTTCGGTGCTCGTTCCGTTTCTATTCCATCCAGTTTTTTCTGGCAACCCACCTTTCAGCATATCATTTTCCATAAAGTTTCCCTTTTTGCTCAAGCACTCCACTTGTGGCAATCCCTGACCACTTGCCCCTATTCCATGTTCATCCTGAGATGATTCATTACATGAATTGAAATTCCTCAAACTAGATTGAGGGCAAAAAGCATCCTGACAATTACAAAGTCTACAAATGAGCACATAAAAACTGATTGAATACTTAATGAACTTGTAGAAAGAAAAAGTTGGAGTTAGTAACTCTAGACCTTAACACTACAAGAATTTATACTCTCCTCCTCTTCCTTCATCTCTGCCATATCATTATTCACCTATTCATAAATATAAAAAAAATCAAGGATAGAATTCAGATTCACTGACTAAAGACCAGTAACCGTAATCAAGTTAATTTTAATTGGTTAATAGCGCAGCAACGAGAAGTGACACTTACCAGGGAAGCTTGGGCTTTCAAATCCTCAACATCAAAGTTCCATGCACTAACTCCTCGCTGGTACTCACTCTGGTGAAATCAAGACGTGATACATCCAGTAAGAAAGAGTTCAAAAGACGAAAAAAAAACTGTGCACGGTGAAAAAAGTTTAAGAATCCCCCTTTTTCTTGATAGAAAAAAATTGGAGATCTGTTTTTAATGTATTCGTAGAAAAGAATAGACCAAGAAACCACCAGGTACAAACAAAAGAAAGAGATAATGCGGATCCGTTAACTGTCTTCGCAGAGACAATATCAACACTTGCTGTAAATGCTTGCAAAAACCCAATTATATAGGATACACTCCTCGAGTTAAAAATGAATTAACTTGAACAAGCAGTACTGGACTGATTTTTATATATATAAATCCATTAAGAGTGCATAAATGGCTTAAAGAAATATTTACAACCTGTGATAATGCTTCTTGCTCTGATGAAGGCATTTTTTTTAAGGCTAGCTGGGCAGCATCTTTAAGCTGCATATCAGATAATCCATCAGATTAAGGAATCCATGACATAATTGTTGTAAAGCAGTAGAGAGGTTACCTGGAGGTCCTTTACACGATGTGAAAGTGGAGGCAAGTTAGCGAATAGTTTCTTCAAAGAAAGCTCTGGAGGCTTTGCATTCTTGAAAAATGAGTGCTTTAAAAGTTTTTCAGCTGTTGGCCTCTTCGTTTGATCTTTCACCAGGCACATTGCAACCATTTCTTTAAAAGACTGATTACAACTGGAAATCTTCTAATTAGAATACATCTATTAAACATGTACAAAGTACAATTCATGGCTTTGGTCCAGCAACCTGTAACCGTTTAATATGTAGTAGACCTAACATGGAATTACTGGCACGATTAAATAAAGATAAAGAATTTCCACACAAGGAAAATCAATCTATTATTGAGTTTAAAGAACGTACAAACAATAAACAATTAGCTGAAAACCAGGCTACGTACATATAAATAAGTAGATGAATCAAAGCTACAGAAGACAGGAAGATAAAAAACAATTTTTTTGTGGGCTTGGTTTGATCTCAATAGTCAGTATTAGACCCCGACAAATGCTAAAGCTTTAGAACATAGTAGGTAACTAGGGCCTACATTAGAAATGTTGACATCAACTAGAATGGGAAGCCTACCCAAAATTAGGCAGCATAATCCCAAGCTCCATAGAACACATAGGGGAAATATACTCAAACAAAAGCAGCATTTTTGTAGGAATAAACTTGTCATCAATATATAATAGTAATTTAGCATACTAATATAACCGAGTAGTTCATTCAAAAAAAAAAAAAAACCAACGAAACACCTATACCTTAGAGAACCTTTTATCTCTATCATAATCCAGCCCAGGAGGAGCATTTTGTATGGTCATAAGAAGCACCTAGTAAGAAAACAAGGGAAAAGGAGACGAAAAAAAACTATCAGATGTGGAAATAAAAATATTGTGGATAAAGCTCAGGTATGTGCAAGTCAACATACCTTCATTGGAGGATATTTTGAAAATGGTGCATGACCATGAGCCAACTCCAATGCTGTAATACCAAAGGACCAAATATCAGCCCTGCACATAATAATGAAAGGAACTGATGAGAGGACATCCTATATTCTTTTGGGAGAATTTGATACTCCATAGTGAAGGGCAGAGAAACGAGAATCCTAATATTCATACTCATCCAAAAAAATTCATGATCCAAACAAGCCATATAAGAGAGGGTAAATATAGTGTGGTGTATCTTCTCATCTTATTAATAAAAAAAAAAATTCTTCGCACACACAATAACTTGAAAAAAATTACTTGACCCAATGGAAATTGGAAAAGCACGTAATAGATATAAGGATGTAGAACTCTGTAGTATATCCTCAACAACATGAAACAAAAAAAAACTATTGAATCATTGTGAGAATAACCCTACTAATTGCATGATAATATTTAATCTGAAGTCTATATCAAACAAACTCACTTGGAATCATAACCCGTTCCTGGCTGAAATACCTCTGGCGCCATCCTAAGAAAAAAGTTAGATTGGTTGAGTGTGAATTGTTGGTGGTAAATACTCGGTGATAATAAAACATGAGAAGGTTAAAAAGTATTCGCCCAAAAAATAAATCTTACCAGCATGGGGTTCCCGTGAAGGTATTTCTGGCGCGCTGTCTATCGCCTGTTTCAAACATGCAAGCTGAAACACCAAAATCAGCAAGCTTCACAGCCCCATTACTATCAAGTAGTATATTTCCAGCCTGCAAACAGAGATATTAAAAGATGATAAAATAAGAGCCTTCTCATTATATGGTTAAGCTTGAAGCGGGAAAGGGACAAAACCAAGAATTAATGTGAATGGAGTTAATAGACCTTCACATCCCGATGTATGTGTCCCTGGCGATGAAGGTACTCCAAAGCTTTAAGAGTCTCTTTCAGGATAGAACAAATAGCAACCTCTTCAAAGCCATCTGAGTACGCTGTCTTCATTAGGTGCAAACAAGAACCCTCTGCCATGAATGGCATGACAACCCAAAGGTCTCGTTCAACAACAAATGAACAATAAGCCCTTACAATGTTAGGATGATCTATCAAACTCATTGTTTGAGCCTCCCTACGTATATCATCCTGTCAAAATTGGACTCTGAGTAAGCATTTAAAGCTAAAACAAAGAAGGTTGAGAACGAAATCTGAAAAGGGTACTGAAAAATATGAGAAACACCAATAAATTACATTAAGAAACCACAATATAATAATCCACTGGTTCCAAATAATGTTGCATGCAAGAAACCAGAATCTAAAAACAAAATGCCTTTGTGGCCATCAAAGAGTCCGATATGATTATCATCGTGAGTGATAAAAACTTTAAGGGGCCATCTTCAACCAAGTGTGGTTTTCATAATTTTTTTTGTTTGTGAACTGGATTGGTAATCCATTACTTCTTGTAATTGTTTTTTGTAGAACTCTTTTTAGCTTCCTATAGGCATGCACGCATGCATGTATAGAGACAGGGGCTGGAGTGTATGTAACAAACCTCTTGTAGCTACCGATGATGATATAAAAAGGGGACCCTGCATATCTTTACCATTATCACTTCAAAAAGTACTTCACAATCAAGAGATGGAAACCAAGACCTACTTTCAGTGAATTACTCACTCTATTGTCTTGTCACTTTGGGAGAAACTTTGGAAGGTTGTTGATTATACCTGGGTTCCAGGCAGATGATATGAGCTCATTTCCCGTCCTTTTTCTTATGTACCAACAATACTACCTTATCAAAAAAGTTAAAGAAGCTAGGGGGAAATTTTCGTAACTTCGGTCGTTTTGCGATAGCAGAAAATATAGAAGCCACTCCTTAGGGAAGTTGGTTTATTCTATTTAATATGGTGTTGACAAAACATATTGACTAGGTTTCTACTATCTAACATTTCTTGCAGCCTTCAGAATAACTCAACCCCGACCCCGTGCTAAAGTCACTCCGTTCTTGAAACTCCTAATAGAAAATGGAAATATTGCTCATCCTGAACTTTTCTTGACGTAATTTATATCCCACATTCACAGCATCCATTTTCCTCAGTAATATTCATATCCATGTAGCTCAAAGGCTCAAATTTTCCGATCAGAAAAGTACTACAAATTTCTAGTTAAATATTTGTGAAAGTAAAAAACTAGGCCCCTGTTCCTTGCATGCTGGTGTAGCGTGAATCAATCGCAAGAATAATGGAACCGAGAAACAGTCAAACTGAAGTCACTTCAGTTTATATACATAAACTAACCTCACGAGAAACCACGAAAGTTGTCGTGTACAATTATGCTCATATCCCCGAAATTTCACCAACAAATATCAAAGATCAAAACTACAGAAATTTAACAAATCCTACATCACAAAAGGATGAAAGAAAACATATGTAGTAAAAGGTACCAAATTATCATGGCGTTAAGCAAATCAGCAAGCACCTCTTCATCCCCACATGAACACAAACTATCCAAATCAATAACAACTCAAACCCGATCTTAAACAAACAAAGTCGGAAGGTCAATTAAGCAATTACAGAAACACAAAATTGAGCTAATTAACAACAATTCAGAGCAGAAACAACAGAAAGAGCAATAAAACAAGAGAGAAAACTCACAAAATTACTATTGCAGCGATCAAGATCCAAACATTTGATGGCGACAACTTCATTAGACGGAGTATAGATCGCTCTAAAAACAGTGGCACTAGCACCATAACCAATCTCTTCAAGAAGCTTATAATCAGTCGAATTGGCGCTGTAAGTTCTTTGCCTTCCCCCCATACTGCCCATAACCTAACGCAAACTTGACAACCACAAAAAAACTTCGATCGGAAAACCACTGTACAGTGGAATATCAGTGAGAATAAGGTGTCACGAGGTGTACTGCTAAAGTATCAGGTCGTTGACCGCCATTGAAGGGGTAGAGAGAGAAAGGGGAAGAGGATTTGGGGGTGAAGATGCAAATAGAGAGAGTTAAAGGGTGATGACGTGTCAACGGCCCACAAAGGACCAAACCGGCCCATCAAGGACCAAACCGGCCCATTGGTGTTGCCAACCGAAGTATTCCCCTCTCATCCTAATCCTCTCGTGTTTTCGGTTGGAATTTAAACGTATGATCTTTTAGCTAAAAATGTCATTTAAAATTAATTTATAAATGACGTTTTGAACTATAACCCTTTATTAAGTCGGTTTAAATATTATTTTGACTTTTACCGTTCATTTTAGTTTATATTATTTTAAAATTTTCATTGTTGTCTCCGTACTTTAAACAAAATCATTTTAGTCCATGTACTTTTTTTTTTTTTTTTTTTATTTATTTCACCTTTTCAATTGAACGTTTTTAGATATCTAAGTAGCATATCCCACCGTAATATCTCTGATAGAGTCTTAAGCTCTGTGTCTAGTATGCCCTTTCGTTTACCGCTCGAGATATTAGAAGTTGCAAAATCAGTGGATGTCGGAATTGCTACAATTCCTTCGAGGGGAGTTGTTGTCGGTATCGAAAACGTGTTCGAGAGTGACTTGGCAGGAGGAATGTTGGAGTTACACTTCGTTTACTAATTTCTTAAAACGGTTATTTTGATATGCACTCTTTTGGTTTTAGAATTTTAAATATCATTTTACGGTATCTAACCTCTTAGGTTTATTCTTTTTCTTTGGTTCGTGAATACTTCTAAAATGTAAATTTTAGATCTCGAGATTATTCTTGGGTTTAATTTATTTTTGTCCTTTTTTTCCTAATACACAACATCCCCATAAGTAAGGTACGGAAATTTAAACCTCCAATTAAATATTTTAAAATTTTCAAAACTATATAGTTTAAAATGATTAGTTTTCTAAAATATAGGGACTAAATAAGAAACGTCCAATGATGAACTAAAATGAAACAAATTTGAAAGTTTGATGATTAAAATAAATATTTATGAAGTTTAAAAACCAAAGTACGACATTTTTGTTAAAAAATTTAATAATTGTAAGAACAAAAGATCGAATCATTAATATGGTAATCAATATCTTTATGGCCTACGTACATGCAAAACCAAAGCAGCCCTCCTATGCAACCAATCAGAAACGTCTCTCTTTTTAACTTCTCAACCTTTGAACTTTAAACTTTCAAATACAATAATTTTTTGACCAGAATGGAACGGGTTCAAATCATGGTGACCTCCTACCTAAGATTTAATATCTATAAATTTCTTCGACAACCGAACATAATAGGTGCACGAAGCTGACCGAGACATTCACAAATATATATAAAAACACAATGAAAATACCTCAAGGGTCCAAAACGGTACCCACTTGTGCGTGCTGTTAACAAGCGACATGTACATAGATTATTATACACTGAAAAGGAGATCTGACAAGAGAAACATGTTCTAAGCACTGGAAAGCAACCCAAAATTTTGTGTTTCAATCTATGGAAATGAGTACTCAATCTAATGTGAATAAACATCATATAGACATCAAGATAATATCACTGAAACATTTTTGCGTACTTGGTAATGATCAACCTGCTATGATGCCAGCTAAAACCTCGTTCTTCCCTCGGGCATAGATCGTGTAAACTAATCTAATTGCATCAAGCCATCCATCGAGCGCGTCCCACGAGTCAGCAACCTGCAGAATTAACAAGGTGATCGTGCATACAAGTTGATAATTACGGGTCAAACTAGTGCATGCTTTGTGTTCCCTCAAACAAAGGATTTGGTACAATGAAAGCTGTAACTGTGGGAATATCCACGTGAACAGTGCACTCCACTCTAATAGTAGTCACACGAACACATCAGACATGATAATATTTCAGATTTGGTAAAAGCGGATGGGTTGAATGATCTGTTAGGAATTACGGATCTCCACCTTGGTATGATATTGTCCACTTTGAGCATTAGCTCTCATGGCTTTTGTTTTGGTTTCTCCAAAAGGCCTCAAACCAATGGAGATGTATTCCTTACTCATAGACTCATGATCATTCCCTTAATTAGTCAATATGGGACTCCCTTCCAACAATCCTCCCCTCGAACAAAGTACACTATAGAGCCTCCCCTGATGCCTATGGAACCCTCGAACAGCCTCTCCTTAATTGAGGCTCGACTCCTTTCTCTGGAGCCATTAAACTAAGTACACCATTTGTTCGACACTTGAGTCACTTTTGACTACACTTTTGAGGTTCCAACTTCTTTGTTCGATATTTGAGGATTCTATTGACATGACTAAGTTAAGGGCATCACTCTGATACCATGTTAGGAATTATGAATCTCTACAATTGTATGATATTGTCCACTTTGAGTATTAGCTCTCATGGCTTTGCTTTTGGTTTCCTCAAAGGGCCTCGTACCAATGGAGGTGTATTCTGCCTCATACCAATGGAGATGTATTCCTTACTTATAAACACATGATCATTTTCTTAATTAGCTAATGTAGGACTCTCTCCCAACAATCCTCAACGGTAACTCCAATGGATTAGGGATTTTCCACACTTTTGTAATTTTATACTATCAATCAAATTTTTTATGCAAATGCCACTAGAATATACTCACCAAGAAAATTTGTCCATGGATTGTGTCGATGCAGAGCCCAGCACCAGGTGGTAAAGTTAGATCTGCACAGGCTGAAACAGAGACAATATCTGGAATTTCTACTTTCATTGTCCTGTCGCCATTCAAGGTACTTCCAGATCTTCCTAAAAGAGTAGGGGATGTTTGTGTTTGTTCCCCGCCTATGTTAAGCTGAAAGATGATGGGCCATGAGTAGTTTAAGATCACTTTCAACCAAATCACATAAAAGCACTTATCTGACATGGTTAACTGATAAAAAGAAGAAAATAGATAAATTATTTGTACCTTTTGCAATACATCATGATTTAGAAAAAATTGTGAACGTTTCCAATCACCGTGAGGAGCAAATGGTCTCCCCACCGGAGGTGCAGTCAGGTATCCAACTTTTAGATAGGGTAACGGCAGCTGTCAAAAAGTCGAGTTCCATTAAGTTCATTGCACCAAAATATATTTCCAGATCAAGGGATTTCACTGAAAAGTCATTTCAAAAGCACACGTGCATCTGAATATAAGATGAGTCCGAATTTACAAGGTACAGATTTCTTGGAAACTTCAAAAATGTAGTAAAATGCTTGAACATGACATATCATGCCCTGCATTTTAACTGTTAAAAGTAGATGCATGCCCCAACTGTTGATCACATCATAGGCTTAATATGGAATCAATTATGAAATTGACAGCTTCATTTATTTTAGAACTTTGTACAGATCTTTCGCATCTTCCCATTAAAAGACAAATACAACGCATATTAAACAAAACCATAAAAACAATACAGATAACTGACTGGTTTATATTGAACAAATAATAGAAGAAAAGATGAGATCAATTGTGATGCACATTATTTGAGAAGAACTAACCATTGAACGAACCAACCGCAAGGCGCTGCTGTAAACCTATTAAAAACAAACATCAAAATTTTAATTGAAGCTTGTATGTGAAGAATAAAATTGTATATTAAGAAAAGAAGAGATGGAAGAACATAATATTTGGTTATTACATCAGGCCCAACAACATGGAAATTATTCGAAACAAAAGTACTGGGCTTACAGAGTAACTTGGTTTTAGAGCATGCGCAGCTGCAATATAAATTGCAGATTGGCTGTACAACTCATTAGGGGAAACATCCTTAACAGTTCCTGTGCCACCAGTCCGCAATGTGTCCTCAGCTAGTCCATACTATAGATGCCAGAAATGAGTTAAGATTTGAGCAAATTTATATTATCTGATCTGAATAAATCAAGACTTAAGTCTTCCACAGAACTTAAGAAGATTTAGCTACAACACAAGTTGATGAACTCATTCTAAATGTGGCGCATTAAACAGATGTAAGGTCATGTAATTTCCTCACGTGCGGCAGGTAAAAGACTCACCAGAACAGTACCAAGGTTGTAGATTGCTCGATGAAAATCAAATTGCAACTGTATAGCAGCACGGAACTGCAATGGAAGAAAACGGAGCAATCAAGGCATAGAATGGAACCGTAAGTTTTAAGCAAAATGCTGCAATTATTTAGTATCTAAATGTTTCAAATAATAGTGTTACCTTACTGATAGCTGTTTTTACAATTGTCTGCTTTTCTCGTGCTGGCACAATCGCACTGAGTTCCTGAAATGGATCATGATGTTCCATAAAAAGAAATTTTGTACACATAATATTTGCGGTTTCATACGTGGAGGTGAGAAAAAGAGACTCTTTCAAAACGAAGATCAATCTAATGTGAAAAACATAAGTACCTGTAGAGCAAGCCCCCAATTATTTAGTGCCTGAAATTGACCAAAAGAGTTAACCTTAAGGTATTTGCAAAAAGCAAATTCAAACGCTTCATTTGAGGTTATAGAGGCTTATAATAGAATCAATTTCACAAAAAAGAACACATTGAAGAAGAAAGTCCCAGAGAAAAATTGAAGCACAAAGGGGTTTTCTAGCAATTTCTTGAGATGTACCTGGGGACTATTCCAGTTGAGTTGGACAGCTTTTTCATAATTTTTGGTAGCCTGAAAGATAGAATATTGGAATGATTAGTTCCTAAATAATGAGGTTTTTCTTTTTTGGATGGAATGAAATTACAAAAGAAGGGGATGAAGAAAAGAAGAAAATGATTACTGTAAATCAGATCAATAAGAATATTAAAAGTGGAAACAAAAAAGTAGATACAGAAAACAAGCAGTTCTTTTTCCTTTTTGTCATTTTTCTTTTCTATAGTTTTTTAGTCTGAAATATGTTTCATGTCCAGATTATGTATGAACAATTTTTAGGATGGACTTTGACAAGTTCCATTCAGTCGCTCCATTATCGCCAACATCATCATTCTAATATAAAGGAAGCACCTGTATTTTTGGTTTTACCGACGTTTCAAAATTTTCAGCAAAGAGTTGATAGTGAAGTATAATTAGACCTTTTAAACAATTGACAGCCTAAATGATTCTTTTGAAAGAAAAGGAAAATTCCTTTTGTTTTAAAATCTTTTAAGTGTTTCGGCAGGGATCCAAACTTTCAACGTAAAAGGGAGTCTACTGATGCCTTCACCAAGTCATAAAATTGAAGATATAAAATTAAGGAACAATAGAATATTTGATAAAAGAAAACATATCACCAAAAAGAGATGAAAATAACACAAAATGGAGAAGGCCTAGAGTGTCCATTGAATCACGCAATCACATTAGCACAGTAAATAGTCGAATTTTAAATCTTTTTGATCCCGGAGAAAAGTGTTGATATATAACCCAGAAAAGATGGTGCCCATTCATTCCAGTCATTGACATTCCCGAATTCCAAACGATATACATACGTTAAGGGTGGAAGTTTTTTTTTTTTCCAAACACGTAATGACAAAAAACCACTAGGGATGGAAGTATAAACCTGCTTCCACAGTTCTTCAGCCTCCTTTGTACGACCACGCATTTTGGCACGATCAGAGATTGCAATAGCCCAATTATAAAAAGCCTGGGATGCAATCCAGATACATAAAATCATTAAGACAGCACTAACGATAAATTTTGCAGGTCATGTGAAAAATGCATACAAATATTTTCTAACTCTGCCAGTACCAAGAATAAAAGAAGGCCTACTTTGAGCCATGGTTTATCAAAACCTAAGCAGGAATACATAATTACTAATATGAAAAATGAGCCCAAGGAAAACTCATTTTGATCAGTCTTGAAAAAAGAACAACAAAATAACTAATCTGAAAGAGTTCATTCTGGCAGATTCAATATTAGTCGCTCTACAAAGTTTGTAGATCTTTTCCTTTTTTTTTTCGATCTGTCACATTTTTGGCAACAGCATCCTGAGTAATATAAGTGTAAAAAGGTTTTTCTTTTACATACATCATGAAGTGTTGGGCAAAGACGGGTAGCCTCATCGTACTTTTTACAAGCCTCTTCAAGCAACGCATCTTTAGAAGGTGAAGTGGAATCTGGACTAACATTGTCTGCACTCTCCTGCAACATCCGATTAATTTTGTTTATTGTGATATTGCTTATAACAGAACGAAATATCAGTACATTTTGTAGTGTATTGTTATAACGAAATTTTACTTCTCTATGCGAAGAAAACTAAATGTTTCATTTCATTTTATATCCATGTTACATAAAATATTGACACTATGTACGGAAGGTCTCAGCTAAGTTGTGATATATTTTATACCAAACACATAAATTCAATTGAGTTGAAATTCTTTTAATGACTCGTCAATAGTCTCTCCCTGCCCTCCATTCCAACCTTATTGATCAAGAAATAGACGGGAATAAAAAAACCAGTTTCCAAAATAAAATATATAAAGTCTCAGACCTGGAGGACCAAAGCCCAATTGTATAGAGCATCATAATCTTGACCATTTCTCTCAATTGCACTCGCATACCTGCAATATTTAAATGGAAAATAGATGCTTAGAAACAGAGGGTTTCTGAAGGAGTGCAAATATTTTTTAAAAAATGGATTCTCTGTTCCTGATAAGAAATAAATATACAATGTACTTTTTCAATAATATCATGAACAAAGGCAAAAATTAGTACTTGATCTTTCTTTTATTTTCAACTTTTCATATTTTCCAAAAGGTCTATTGATAACCCTGCCAACATTAAGCACAATTCAAGGGGGGAAAATGCGAGCCGTAGTGAGATCTACCCTCCTACAATTATCTCCAAGCAGACATCCCAAGATATTTTGAGGTGATTGCCTTTCATCTCACCTATGCCATATGTGCTTTGCACTTAGGCATGCCCCTTTCAAAAGCGGTAAAAGGGTAAGCTGGGTTCTATTATGTGGCCATCTAACTGGAATGTAAATATTCTAATAATAAGTTTCTCAACTCTAAATGTTATAAAAATCAGTTAATCCAGTACTGTTTTGCATAAAAAGTAATAAAAATACCCATGATTATTAATATAGATACAAATATGTATATATATGGTATTATATATTGTCTTCTTTACTAACCATCATGTATGCAATAGTTTAGTTATTATTTATTTAATTTTTTTTTTTATAATTATTATTATTTTGGTTGTAGTGAAAATCCCATGACACAATTAGAGATTAAACACAAGCTTCTATTGGAAGAAAAGGGGAAGTACAACTGGGCCCTTATTTCAATAGGAATTCAAGTCTAGGTCACCAGAAGTATTAAGAGATGTAGTTGGGACAACTACAAGTTACAAAAAGTATAGTGATGATACCTCCTAGCAGCAAACGTGAGAATCCTTTGGCGAGAACGGCCCTCTTCATCAACACCTGTAACACTGTTGATCAACTCCATGGCAGCTCTGCTCTGTTCAGAATAAGGCTGATGTGGACTATCTTGATTAAGACTGCAAATTCATACAGTAAAGCAAAAAAGTAAAGAAAGAATATAGCTATTGAGACAAAAGTTGATAACAGCATTATTGTTGTGAATAGAAAATTAAACACTCCACTAAAAATAGTGAGCCTTTTCAAATTCACACCAAAATCAAATGGAAAGAATGAAAAAAAAAAACAAATAGATTAGTTTGCAAAATGAAACGGACAAGAGTATCCATAAATGTATTGATTCATTCCAAAAATGAGTTATAGAGCACCTAGAAGTGAAGCTACAGGCTGATGATGGAATAAAGAGAAAATGTAAAAAATACGCTATTATTGCGAGAAAAGGATGGTGTTAAGAAACCAAGATTGCGATAGGAATGCTATTAAGGTATTGTTGAGATATTAAGGGTATATTGGTGATTAGTTAGGGAGGTTGTTATGGTATTTGGTTTTGAGTAGATGGAGGGGGAAAGAAGGAAGTCAAAGAATTGTTTAGATGGTTTTAGGCTTGAGTTAGGATTCTCAAGAGAGGGTAGGTTCCAAGTACCTCGAATACTTGGATTATCTTCTAGCTCTTATCTTTTATATTTCAATCATTTTAGTTCTATTTGGGTTCTATTATATTGTCATTCATAAAAATGCATTAGTAAAAAGATCTGAATAAACATATAATGTTGACTATTGACTAGGGGTGTTAGTGGTTCAGGTTGGGTTACTTTTGAGCCCAAACCAAAACCCATCTGCAAGATATATGTCTTTTATAAAGTTAATCAAACCAAGCATGTTCGGTGTAAAAATTGAGCAGGCCAAACAGATAACAGGTCAGTTGATCATTTCAGTAAACTAGTTTCAAGGTTGATCCAAAGTATGTGAAACAAGAACAATTAAAACTCTTTCCTACAAAATGAACAATCTCAAAAGTCTAATTGGGATTTTTGTTAAGTTAATACCCAAGGATTTTTGTTAATGGGCAAAGTGCAATTGGAAAATTAGCCATATAATCCAATTTGATCAGAAATCTATAAAATTGAAACGAAACTACAGTTTCCTACCACCTTATAAAAGCCTATTTTATCTTATCCAAAAATAAAATGAAGGCCTATCTGGGTACAAATGGAATCACCAAAATTTGAAGTCACAGAATCCAACTTCATAGCAACATAAAAAAGTTTTATGGGAGTATAGCACGTTTTAGGATAATGTATTCCAGGAAAGAAATAAGTCTATTCATGGGTTGGATTGGGTCAGTTCGAAGCAACTTTCAGATTTAACAAATATTTGGGGCGAACTGAATGGTGAATGTGAACAGCCAGATTATACACACAGTTCAGTCCTATAGAATTGGATAGGGTCCTTCGGGTTTGCCAACATGCAAGACAAAAAGCCTAGTAGAGAAGCCATTATATTTGATTTCAGAACCTAGACAGGCATTCCTAACAAAATTAGAAATTGGGACAGGTGGTGGAGAGTACAACAACTGGAGCCTTAGAACATCAAAATACGATGAATAGTTCCCCACAGCAATCAATCGTTCAAAGCCATCAGTGTATCTTACCCTTCTAGCAAGAAAAACAAAGACGGACCCCTTCAAGGAAAACAAATGCTCTAGACAGTTTGGGAGTGTCGGCTCAAGAGAAATCTTGCAGGCGCCAACAAGCGAGCTCGTTGGAAACTTTTGATCAACTTTGACTTTCAGAAATTGACTTGTTCAAATGGGAGTCATTTGATTTTGATGCCTAAAATAGTTTTCCTTGAAAGAAACTACCCCATAACATTTTTTAATAGAAAAATAGGTATTCAAGCTTGAGAGAACTGTCGCAAAATCTCTCTCCCTCTAACAGAAGTAAATCACTTGATGAAAAAATCAGGTTGAGCATTGAGCATTCAATTTCAAATAATTGAAGATTATACTGCATTATTATCAAGCATTCAATCACCAATCAGCCTTATTCAGTATCCCCAAGTAATCAAAGCAAGATTGCAAACCTGTAACCGGAGTTCGCCTCCGGCTTCTCGCCTTCAGATTCGTTAAGGCTGTCGTTACCATCTTCAACTTTCAATCCATTCAGTAACTCTCTCATTGTAAATGTTCGGCTTCCTTCATCTTTACGCAGCGCAGGTTGCGAGTTCTCAGTGCCATTGGATGAGATCGAGGTTCCTTTAGGCTCTTCAAACCTCGGATCTGTAACATCCGTCACTACCTGTAATTCGATGGACTCCGATAACTGTTTCCTTGGAGAATCCAGCTCCGATTGAGGCTCCGAGTCTGCTGCTCCATTGAATGATTCCGATTCGCGTTCTTGTTGTAATTCAGCTGTGGGAATTACCAGCTCCGATTGAGGCTCCAAGTCTGCTACTCCATTAACTGATTCCGATTCGCGTTCTTGTTGTAATTCACCTGTGGGAACTACATCTGCTGTGGATTCCGGCTCTGATTTGGATTCACCAATTTGATTTGATTCTACCGAAATGTGTGATTCGATTTCGATTCCGTTCTGCAAATTATTAGGTTCCTCGGGAGTCGGCGACATGGTGAAGTGTCGAACAGGAAGGGCAGGATCGAAGCGAGGTTCCGGAAAACCAGCTCAGCAGATTGAAGATCCGTCAAGAACGAAACTGAAAGTCCAAAGAGAAAATGCCGAATTACTCCGCCATGAATGAGTGACACAAGTAGCTTAGGTAACTACATCCCAAATTTTGCCTCAAATACTAACAATGTTGATGATAATGAAAATGTTAGATTATCAATTTCATCTCAAATTAAATTGGTCTCTATATTATATGATTGGTTGATGAAGATTTGAACATAGTAACCATATGATATAAAATTTATTTTTATGGTTCATTTCTCGTATATCCAACGATACAAAACGGTCAGTCACATTGTAATAGATTCTTCAAATAATTTATTTTTCTTTACCCTAGTCGTATGCTCGTAACTCAAAAGGACTTGGGATCGTATTAGAGATGCCCATTTAACCGAGACTAATTTATCCTCTTTTACCTTAGTCATATGCTCATCGCTCAAAAGGACTCGGGATCGTGATTAGAGATGTCCATTTGACTAAGGCGGGAATTTTCCATTTAGACGGAGAATGGAGGAGGGAGTGGAGAGAAATTTCTCCGATAATTAGGGTTGGGAACGAGATTATATTCTCGTCCCCATTCCTGTCCCCGTCTTTATCCCACTTAGTATAAATATAAATATGTTTTCAAGAAGAGACTTTCTATAAATGTATCAAGTTGTATTTGATGAACATTAGTTAAAGGTAATTGTGATGTCACACATTTATTAAGAGGATATTTTGCGGTGATAATTAGTTAGAATATATCTCATATATTTAGGGAGTTCTGTATAGATTTGATTAACGGTATATTTTATTTATTTACCAGATTTAGTTAGATATATATTTTTTCTATTTTTAGGTATTAGTTGATAGTTTGTATCCTATATAAACGTAGTAAACCTGAATGAAGATCATACTTTCTATCCCAATTCTATTTCTATTTCTCATTCTTAACAACATTGGTTGGGGAAGAGAACAATGTTGGGGAAGAGAACAAATCACCTTTATAAGGGTGTGGAAACTAAATGCCTTTTAAAGCCTTAGCTCATTTATAAGTGTGTGAAAACCCCTAGTAGACGCGTTTTAAAGTCTTGAGGGGAAGTTGTCTTGGATCTGGACGCGTTTTAAAGCCTTGAGGGGAAGTTGTCCTGGATCTGAACGCGTTTTAAAGCCTTGAGGGGAAGCTGTCTTGGATCTGGACGCGTTTTAAAGCCTTGAGGGGAAGCTGTCCTGGATTTGGACGCGTTTTAAGCCTTGAGGGGAAGCTGTCCTGGATCTGAACGCGTTTTAAGCCTTGAGGGGAAGCCGTCCTGGATCTGGACGCGTTTTAAAGCCTTGAGGGGAAGCCGAAAGGGAAAGCTCAAAGAGGACAATATTTGCTAGCGGTGAAAGGGAAAGCTCAAAGAGGACAATATCTGCTAGCGGTGAAAGGGAAAGCCCAAAGAGGACAAGAGGACAATATCTGCTAGCGGTGGATCTGGACGCATTTTAAAGCCTTGAGAGGAAGCCCGAAAGGGAAAGCCCAAAGAGGACAATATCTACTAGCAGTGAAAGGGAAAGCTCAAAGATGGCAAGATGACAATATCTGCTAGCGGTGGATCTGGGACAAGAGGACAATATCTGCTAGCGGTGGATCTGGACGCGTTTTAAAGCCTTGAGGGGAAGCCCGAAAGGGAAAGCCCAAAGAGGACAATATCTGCTAGCGGTGGATCTGGACGCGTTTTAAAGCCTTGAGGGGAAGCCCGAAAGGGAAAGCCCAAAGAGGACAATATCTGCTAGCGGTGGATCTGGACGCGTTTTAAGCCTTGAGGGGAAGCTGTCCTGGATCTGAACGCGTTTTAAGCCTTGAGGGGAAGCCGTCCTGGATCTGGACGCGTTTTAAAGCCTTGAGGGGAAGCCGAAAGGGAAAGCTCAAAGAGGACAATATTTGCTAGCGGTGAAAGGGAAAGCTCAAAGAGGACAATATCTGCTAGCGGTGAAAGGGAAAGCCCAAAGAGGACAAGAGGACAATATCTGCTAGCGGTGGATCTGGACGCATTTTAAAGCCTTGAGAGGAAGCCCGAAAGGGAAAGCCCAAAGAGGACAATATCTACTAGCAGTGAAAGGGAAAGCTCAAAGATGGCAAGATGACAATATCTGCTAGCGGTGGATCTGGGACAAGAGGACAATATCTGCTAGCGGTGGATCTGGACGCGTTTTAAAGCCTTGAGGGGAAGCCCGAAAGGGAAAGCCCAAAGATGACAATATCTGCTAGCGGTGGATCTGGGACAAGAGGACAATATCTGCTAGCGGTGGATCTGGACGCGTTTTAAAGCCTTGAGGGGAAGCCCGAAAGGGAAAGCCCAAAGAGGACAATATCTGCTAGCGGTGGATCTGGACGCGTTTTAAAGCCTTGAGGGGAAGCCCGAAAGGGAAAGCCCAAAGAGGACAATATCTGCTAGTGGTGGATCTGGACACGTTTTAAAGCCTTGAGAGGAAGCCCGAAAGGGAAATCCCAAAGAGAACAATATCTGCTAGTGAAAGGAAAAGCCCAAAGAGAACAATATCCGCTAGTGAAACTAAGGGAAAGCCCAAAGAGAACAATATCTGTTAGTGTAAGGGAAAGCCCAGAGAGGACAATATCCGCTAGCGGTGGATCTGGGGCAAGAGGACAATATCTGCTAGCGGTGGATCTGGGGAAGCTCGAAAGGGAAAGCCCAAAGAGGACAAGAGAACAATATCTGCTAGCGGTGGATCTGGACGCGTTTTAAAGGTTTGAGGGGAAGCCCGAAAGGGAAAGCCTAAAGAGGACAATATCTGCGAGCAGTGAAAGGGAAAGCTAAAGAGGACAAGAGGACAATATCTGCTAGTGATGGATTTTGACGCATTTTAAAGCTTTGAGAAGAAGCCCGAAAGGGAAAGCCCAAAGAGAACGATATCTGTCAGTGAAAGGGAAAGCCCAAAGAGAATAATATCAGCCCGTGAAAGGGAAAGCCCATCGAGAACAATATCTGTTAGTGAAAGGGAAATCTCAAAGAGGACAATATCGGCTAGCGGTGGATCTAGGGCATTACAGTAATGTTGAAAATATTGACAGTAACTATATTTTTTTCACGGATACTTTGAACAACCCAACTAAGGTTTCTAAATTGCGACCATTTTTTAGGCGTTGGATACTGGACGTATAAGTCAAGATCATCAAATTTGAACATTTCTACCGATAATATGTTTAATTTTCAATTTCTCGTCTATTGTCACTACTAAAAATCTGTTGAATTCGACATTTCTTTAGAACATTAGGGTCGATATGTTCGAGGAGTCAAAAGACAAACTTGAAATTTGTTAGGTTTGAATCTTATTACTGACATTTAATAAATTTAAATAATTGGAAGTACTATATATGAATCTATTGAAAAACATTAAAGTTGACATTTCTCTAAAACATTAAAACGTTTTTTATATGTTTGAATGACTTGAAATCTGTTGGGTTTCACCCGCGCATGTGACGTTTTTTTCCTTTCTCCTTTTTTACTGCAATAACTTGGAATTCACTAACGGTTAATAAATTTAAATAACCATTCCACTTCTACATGAATCTATCTATTGACTTCGACATTTCTTCAAAATATTTAGGTTGATATGTCCGAGTGGTTAAGGAGACAGACTTGAAATCTGTTGGGTTTTGCGCAGGTTCATCTATTGACTTCGACATTTTTTGAAACATTAAGGTTGATATGTCCGAGTGGTCAAGGAAACAAACTTGAAATCGGTTGGGTTTGAACCCCAACCATTACTATTTCACTTCTATATTAATCTATCTATTGACTTCGACATTTATTTGAAACATAAAGGTCGATATGTTCGAGTGGTCAAGGAAACAAACTTGAAATTTGTTGGGTTTCACCCGTGCAGGTTTGAACCCTACTGTTGACAATTTTTCCTCTCTCACTTTTTACCCGAATAACTTAGGATGCATTCTTTAAATAACTATTCCACTTCTATATTGATCTATCTATTGACTTCGACATTTATTTGAAACATTAAGGTTGATATGTGCGGTTAAAGAGACAGATTTGGAATCTGTTGGGTTTCACTCGCGTAGGTCCGAACCGGTTGATATGTCCGAGTGGTTAAGGAGACAGACTTGAAATCTGTTGGGTTTCACCCGCATAGGTTTGAATCCTGCTGTCGACATTTTGATGCAACTTTAAATAACTAAAACATTAAGGTCAATATGTCCGAGTGGTTAAGGAGACACTGTTGGGTGAAGGGTTTCACCGGTTTGAACCCTGTTGTCGATGTTACCACAATAACTTAGGATGCAACTTTAAATAACTATTCCATTTCTATATGAATCTATCTATTGACTTCGACTCTAAAACATTAAGGTTGATATGTTCGGGTGGTTAAGGAGATAGATTTGAAATATGTTGGATTTCACTTGCGGTTTGAACTCTGTCCGACATTTTTTTTGAAACATTTAGGTCGATATCTTTGAGTGGTTAAGGAGACAGGTTTGAAATCTGTTGCGTATCACCTGCGTTCGAACCTTGCCGACGTTTTTTCCTTTCTCACTTTTTACCGGAATAACTTAGGATGCAACTTTAAATAACTATTCCACTTCTACATGAATCTATTTATTGACTTCGACATTTCTTTGAAACATCTAGGTCGATATGTTCGAGTGGTTAAAAAGACAGACTTGAAATCTGTTGGGTTTCACCCGCGTAGGTTCGATCGAACCTTGTTGTTGACGTTTCCCGTTACTCACTTTTTACCGCAATAACTCAGGTTTGAACCATGCTATCTTGACTTCGACATTTCACTAAAACATTAAGGTTCGTATGTTAGAGTGGTTAAGGAAACAGATTTAAAATTTTATTGAGTTTTATCCGGGCTAGTTCGACCCCTGTTGTTGATGTTTTTTCGTTACTCACTTTTAACCTTAATAACTCAGAATAGTTATTAACTCGATATGTCCGAGTGGTTAATGGGATAGACTTGTATTAACTCGATATGTCCGAGTGGTTAATGGGATAGACTTGTATTAACTCGATATGTCCGAGTGGTTAATGGGATAGACTTGTATTAACTCGATATGTCCGAGTGGTTAATGGGATAGACTTGAAATCTGTTGGGTTTCACCCGCGCATGTTTGGACCCTGTTGTCGACGTTTTTTAACTCGATATGTCCGAGTGGTTAATGGGATAGACTTGAAATCTGTTGGGTTTCACCCGCCTGCTGTCGATGTTTTTTCGTTACTCACTTTTAACCTTAATAACTCAGAATAGTTATTAACTCGATATGTCCGAGTGGTTAATGGGATAGACTTGTATTAACTCGATATGTCCGAGTGGTTAATGGGATAGACTTGTATTAACTCGATATGTTCGAGTGGTTAATGGGATAGACTTGAAATCTGTTGGGTTTCACCCACGCATGTTTGGACCCTGTTGTCGACGTTTTTTAACTCGATATGTCCGAGTGGTTAATGGGATAGACTTGAAATCTGTTGGGTTTCACTCGCGCATGTTTGGACCCTGTTGTCGACGTTTTTTCCTTTCTCCTTTTTTACTACACTAACCGTTAATAAATTTAAATAACTATTCCACTTCTACATGAATCTATCTATTGACTTTGACATTTTATTACAACATTAAGGTTGGTATGTTCGAGTAGTTAAAGGAGACAGACTTGAAATTTACCCACACAAGTTTGAACCCTACTATCAACATTTTTTCGTTACTCACTTTTTACCGCAATAGCGTAGAATTTTTATATGAATTTATCTATTGACTTCGACATTTTTTTGAAACATTTAGATAGATATGTTCGGGAGACAGACTTGAAATTTATCTATTGACTTCGACATTTTTTTGAAACATTTAGATAGATATGTTCGGGAGACAGACTTGAAATTTATCTATTGACTTCGACATTTCTTTGAAACATTTAGATAGATATGTCCGAGTGGTTAAGGAGACAGACTTGAAATTTATTGGGTTTCACCTAAACCTGAACCTATTCCACTTCTACATGAATCTAGCATAAAGGTCAGTATCTATTCCACTTCTACATGAATCTAGCATTAAGGTCGGTATCTATTCCCCTTTCCTTCACATTTTTTCCTCTTCCTGCTTGTTTTGACTACTGTTTTGTTTTATTCGCATTTTGTTCCAACCTTTAACCCGTGTAGTTTTACTCGCATAGGTACCTGTGTAATTTTACTCTCATAGGTTCCAACCTTCACATTTTTTTCCTCTTCCTGCTTATTTTGGCTTCTGTTTTGTTTTACGTGCATTTTGTTCCCACCTTTAACAGGTGTAATTTTACTGGCATAGATTCCAACCTTCAGATTTTTTCCTCTTTCTGCTTGTTTCGGCTTCTGTTTTGTTTTACTTGCATTTGGTTCCAACCTTTAACCCGTGTTGATTTACTCTCATAGATTCCAACCTTCAGATTTTTTCCTCTTTCTGCTTGTTTTGGCTTATGTTTTGTTTTACTCGCATTTTGTTTCAACCTTTAACCCGTGTTGTTTTACTCGCATAGATTCCAACCTTCAGATTTTTTTCATTTTCGTGCGTGTTTCGGCTTCTGTTTTGTTTTACTCGCATTTTGTTCCAACCTTTAACCCGTGTTATTTTACTTGCATAGATTCCAATCTTCAGATTTTTTTCCTCTTCCGGCTTGTTTTGTTTTACTCGCATTTTTTTCCAACCTTCAACCCGTGTGTTAAAACTCCCATAGATTCCAACCTTCGGATTTTTTCCTCTTCCCGCTTATTTTGGCTTATGTTTTGTTTTACTCGCAGTTTGTTCCAACCTTCAACCCGTGTAGTTAAAACTCCCATAGATTCCAACCTTCAGATTTTTTCCTCTTCCCGCTTGTTTTGGCTGTTGTTTTGTTTTACCGGCATTTTGTTCCAACTTATAAATGAAATTTGTCATTAGTTTATTTCAAAAGTTTAAAATTTTTTTAAAACAAATTTATACGTATTTAAAATATTTTTGAAATAAAATACAAAATATATATATATATATATATATATATATATATAATTGTTTTTCATTATTAAATGTATAATATAGCAATGACGTGAAGGAGAAACCAGCTTTTTTTTATTAAAAATAATAATAATAATAATAATAATAATAATTTCTTTAACTCCAATTTATCATGAAATTATCGTGCTTGAAACTTTATAGATAAGGACACGTGGGACATTTTAGCGTCATAAAATTATCACCTTTAGCTTATTTGGATAAGATCATTTTCTCTCTCTTTATGTTTGGTATAAAAAAAAATTAATTTTTTTTAGTTGAGCTATGTTCATATTGATAATAAAAAACTAATTTAAATGTAATATTGATTTAGTTTTTCAATATTTGATAATTTAATTAATTATTTTTAAATAGTTTTTTTAACTTACTCGTATAACCCACACGTAAAAAAAATATGGTTAGAATTCCCTTCCATATCGTAAAAAACATTTTTTTAGCTCACCAGTTACAGAGTAGGATGAAACAAACGATGTTCGAATTGACAACGAATGATCAAAATGATATGCACATGTTTCTTTTTATAAGTAACAACATTTTGAAGGCTATCGTATCAACGTGTGAAATGGTAATTAATGATCCATTGAGCTATGCTCAAACGTACCATCTGATCAAAATTATTCGAACACGTTTTTTTAATAAGTAGTAAGAGATTGAATCATCGACGTTTGAAATGATAATTAATGATTCGTTAAACTATGTTTGAACTGACAATATGTTCCGAACACGTTTCGGGAATTCTATTTTTTCTCGAACCTATTGGATTACGTTACGAACCCCTTTTTTAATTTTCATTGGAGTTTTGTTCTTATCCCTACAAACAACACACAGTCACGTTTCCTTATTCTAATTGGATTAGTGGTTTTAATTCAATTTGATGACTAGACTTCTCAATTGCCACGTGGCGTGGACATTTCAGACGTGTAGCCCTAAGCTGTCTCTCGAAGCTTCTTCGGAATAGTGTGAGGTTTTATTTTTATTATTAATTTTTCATGTTAAATGAAAAATAAAAATGAATGCCACGTGGTCCCATGGTCCATTTCACCATGTCAGTTTGTCCATATCCATCCGACGGTCAGAGTTTTTACACGTCGGATGCATCGGACAGAGACAAAATTATGTCGTTTTGGCCGACAAGGTTCAGAGTTACTCTGCTTAAAAACATTTTAAAAAGTTACCGTTAATTATGAACAAAACCGGTAAAAATATAAATTTTAAATAAAAAATTTAAAAATATTGTTATCTCATTTAAAAAATACGTATGAAATTTCAATATTAATAATGTAACTAAAAAAAAGTAAAAAATATATTTTTACAGCTCACACCCAAACCGTTCTTACATTCGTACTTGAGCATGCTCGATAGGAAGAGACGAGAAAGTAGATAATTTTTAGAGATTAAGAAGTGAATCAATAATACCAAAACGGTACTGAGAAGACAAAAAAAATATGATAGATTGAGAAAGGGAGATGACGGGAGGTAGATAAACGATTTTCATCCATGTACTAACAGTAAAAATATTTAACGTTTTCTAATATATGTATATTTACATACTTACTATATATAATATATAGTTCGGAGAGATTATTCGAATCATATTTGACAATGAACTCGATCACGGAATGGAATTTAGTCAAAATGTTGAAAGTCAAAATTTGATTGGACAATGAACACGTGTGAGGTTCTCATTGGCTAGTGTCGTAACTATAATGAAATGCATGACATGGAATTCTAATCCACCAAAATTATTTTTCTACCAAATTAATAATATTTAAATAGGGTAATTAATTATTTTTAAAAATGGACGTCTTTTTGTTATTATCTTTCCCGAGAAAAAGTCACCCAAACAACGTTCCAAAATCAATTTTTTTTTTTTATTTCTTAATAATTTTTTTAATTTAATAAGACATTTTCTTTTAAATACCATTAAAATATATAATTTTGTATACAAATTTTTATTTTTTTAACATTTTTTTATTTAAACAATCCACTTAAAGAAATATAAAAAAAAAACAATATTATAAACAAATAAAATTTTATTTTATATTTTCAAATATTTATTTGGGACCAAATTCCGAAATTGGATATCAATTTAAATAAATTGTTCTGCGTTTGATAATATATTTATAAAAAAATAAAAATTATATATTTTAATTTGACAAAATAAATTGCATTTTTTTTTTAATTTCCAGCTGGATTTGAAAACATTTTTTTTTTTTCAAAGTGTGAGATCTCATTGGAGAGACGAACGAAACATTTCTTATAAAGGTGTGAAAACCACTCTAGTAGACATGTTTTAAAACTGTGAGTCTGACGGTGATACATAATAGGTCAAATCAGACAATATCTATTAGTGATAGCTTGGACTGAATGATTTCCTACCAAATCTGAAAACACAAAATATAATTCTATTTACCTACCAAAGAAGTCTTACTATAATTATGATATGCAGACTTCTCAGATCTCCAACTCATATTTAGACTGATATTCTTTAAACCCGGTAAATTAAATGTATGTTTCGCTGTAAAAGTCTTACAAATAATGTGAATCATTGAAAGTACTGTATTATAAACGGTAACTCGAAAAGATAAAATACACGAATCATTGAAAAATACTATATTATTAATATCAATGATAGAAAATAAATTTGAAACTAAATTTTTTTTAGAAACAATTAATTGGAAATGAAGATTTAACTAACTCAATTAATTGGAAATAAGTATTGAAAAAGAAAATACGGTAAAAACTAATATTGTCTAGGAAAAAATTATAATACAAACGTAAAAAAAAAAAAAAAATAAAACAATCTACATTTATTAAGACACCTATTTTTAACCGTTCAAGAGGTTAAAAACACATTTAAATAAAAAATAACGAGTAATATTAATACGTTTAACGTTAAATAATAAATAAATAAATACCACCACCATTTACTTAAAAAATAAAAATAATAAATATTTGTGGGCTTAATTTCATTTTAGTTCTTCTACTTTTAAATATTTAAATTTAGTCTGGTAGTCTCGTGATTTTAATGAATTTTAAATTTAATCCTTCAAAATTAATTTTTTATTTATTAAAATTAAAAAGTGTGAATTTACGTTATTTTTGGACAAAAAAACTCTTATTAAATAATAAAATTTTAATACTTAATTAGGATTTACAACTCAATTTAAATATATATTTTAAAAATTATTTTAAAAAAATTATAAAATTAATAAAATAAAATAAATTAAGTATATGGTAAAAAAAAATGTACAGACCTTAAAAGACGTCCACATTATTTATTCGGATTTTACCCCTCACCCCCATTTTTTCTCTATATAAACGCCTCTTTAAAATTTTAAATCCACAGAAAAAAAAATTTAAATTGAAAAATTCTCCTTTTTTTGCACTCCATGGCCGAATTGAAGAACCATGGCGTCTGCGGCGCAAAAAGATCGGCCTCCGATGAAACCGAGGCGATAAAATTCGATCCTAAGAAATCAACGGCCATGGTTCCGTCTCTCCTCGAGGATCCAGCGGCTGCGATTGCAAACACGCGTCACGAATTCGGTGAACACGGAGGGGTAAACATGTCCATTGAAGCCTCCGCCACATTCACCGTTATGGAACCGGAGACGATGCGGCGGATGTTCGCCGGAGAGCTTGGTCCCGACCGTGATTTCTTTATTTACAGTCGTCATTTCAATCCGACGGTGTTGAATCTTAGCCGTCAGATGGCTGCCCTTGAAGGCACCGCTGCTGCCTACTGTACCTCCAGCGGAATGTCCGCCATCTGCGCCGTCCTCCTCCAACTCCTCGCCAGTGGGGACCATGTCGTGGCGTCTAGAACCCTCTACGGTGGGACCCACGCGTTGCTGGCTCACTTTCTCCCGAGGACTTCGAATATAACGACGTCGTTTGTAGACATAGGTGATTTGGAGGAGGTGGAGAAGGAAATTGTGGAAGGGAAAACCAAGGTGCTTTATTTTGAAGCGGTTTCCAATCCGACTTTGGCGGTGGCGAATATACCGGAACTGTGTCGGATTGGCCATGCAAAGGGTCTGACGGTGGTGGTGGATAACACTTTCACGCCGATGGTTCTGTCTCCGGCGAGGCTCGGTGCTGACGTGGTCGTCCACAGTATTTCCAAGTTCATTAGCGGTGGAGCTGACATCATTGCAGGTACTTTTTTCTTTTTTCTTTAAAATTTATTTACTTAATAAAAATAAATTTATATTTTTTTCTTAAAATTTTAATATCTGGTTTTATAAAATAATAAAAAAATACACTGATTAACATTTTTTACTATTAAAATATATAAAAATGAAAATTGTGCTTTTTAGTGCTGACGTCATCCCTGCTATTTTGTCTAGTTTTTTGTTCCGTGACTATTGGAAAAAGTGGAAACTAATATCAACTTGCATCAATAATTGAGGATTTTGCTATTAATAATGGTAAAAAATAAAATAAAAATATATTTTTTTTCGAATTTAAATTTTTATATATTTTATTGTTCATATTACTTGAAATATATGAATTTATTATTAATTTTAAAATATACTCTTTTTTTTCATTTTTTTAATTATTTGTTTATCAATATATATTTAAAATTGAGTTTAAATTTTAATTAAACGTTTAAAAACAAATAAACAATAGGTTAAAAAATTTACCATGGAAATAATTACCCAATTCAGTAATAATAAAATAATAAAATATTTTTAAATTTTAAGTTTAAAAAAGATTTATAAATATTTTGTGGTTGGTTGCTCGTGAATTATGAGTCGTTTTGCTTTTGGTAACCACTTTTTCTAAAAGTGCTTTTGTTTGTATTGTGATGGGATGAATCATAAAAGGAATATATATATATCGAGTTTAGTAGCAAAATAAGGTAGATGATTGGATTGGATTGGATTGGACGGGATATGTAGGTGCGGTATGTGGGCCTTCGAAGCTAGTGAACTCGATGATGGACCTACGACAGGGTAGCTTGATGCTTCTAGGGCCAACCATGAACGCAAAGGTGGCGTTCGAGCTCTCGGAGAGAATCCCTCACTTGGGCTTGAGAATGAAGGAGCATTGCAGAAGAGCAGCGGAGTTTGCAGAGAGAATGAAGAAAGCAGGGTTGAAAGTCATATACCCGGGTCTACCAGATCACCCACAACACCAACTTATGAAGAGCCTCGTGAACTCAAAATACGGGTTTGGAGGAATGTTGTGCCTCGACATGGGAACTGAAGAAAAGGCGAATAAGCTCATGAATATACTCCAAAACTCCACACAATTTGGGTTCATGGCGGTGAGTTTAGGGTACTATGAAACCCTAATGTCATGCTCGGGTAGTAGCACGAGTAGTGAAATGAGCCGAGAGGAAAAGGAACTGGCGGGAATCTCGCCCGGGCTCATAAGAATGTCGGTTGGATATATTGGCACATTGGAGCAAAAATGGAGCCAATTTGAGAAGGCTATAGCCAAAGTGGAAGGCAAGGAGCTTCCATTTTGTAACAATTAGTTACAAAAATTGAACCATAATAATGTGTGTGTACTTAGTACCTATGAGTATGATCTTTTTAAATTAATAAATTTAATATCTATTAAGTATCTATCATTTTCATAATAATTACGCAAATAATAATAACTTAATATAAATTTAAAATATTTTTACGGTTTTTTCTTCGACAATGAACAGTGAAAACTGTCAAATTGGCAACTATATTATAGTAGTTAATGGGAGCCGTCGTTAATCAAATGATTAAATTTTATGATTTTTTTACGTGGAAGGTAAAAAAGTTTCGATGGTTCGTGCTAATTGGCAATTAAAACATATAACATTAATTTAGGAGTATTCACGGGTTGGAACATTTTTAGACGTAACAGATTATAAACCTAAATTATTTATTTAATTTTAAATAAAATTAAAATATTAATAAATAAATTTATATTTATTTATCTATTTTTAAATATTAAATTAAGATATGAAGCTGAATTTCAATTTTTTTTTTTTTAAAATCTACGTTAAAAATTAATTTTTATAAATTGTTGGAAAAGAAATAATTATAAAAATTAAATAAAAGATATATATAATTATGAGCAAAAATATATTTTTAAAAATTAACAATAACCTAATCTGATATAAAATTAAAATTTCAAAATTTAATGGAAATTATAATATATATAAAAAAATTTAAATATTTTTTAATTTATTAAATTTGGGCAAAATTGAAATAATTTTTGAAGTCCTCACGTGATATTTAAATAATAAGCCCCCAAATTAGACCTCTTTCCTCTTCCCTCTCGGATTCAAAGGCTCCAGGCTTCCACGGTTAACATTCAGCCCTCGCTCCCCACCCGATTTTCTCCTCAACGTTCCTCGAACTAGTAAGTAATTCAAGTTTCATGTTCTTTTAATTTTCAATTCTTTGATTTCAGCCGTCGTTGTCGATCGATTTTGAGAATTGTTGTTCTTCGGTTCATGATTTTTGTAATTCTAATTTGTGAGAGAGTTTGGATTACGGCGACGTGGTTTGATTTTGTTTTCATTCAAGCTTGTTACTATTTTTGCTGTGATTTGTGGGATTTCGACTAGTCGTAGGGCTTGTTTTTTCTCCTCCTTCAAGGATACTGTTGAGCTAATAGATCGAGTCCCTTCACTTTAGGGTTCGCATAGTTGGGGTTTCTCAGTGGCCCTTCGCGGTCAGAGGAAGGTAATTTCATGATATAACCGTTTTGCAGCTGCTTTCCAAGTGGGGCAATATTTAGTGAATCGAAAATTATGATAAATTTTTATAGAAAAGCAAGACCCAAGTAGGGTTTTTGTGACATTGTTAAAAATTGAAATGGTATTTTGACAGTTTGGAGAGTTAGTACTTGTTGAGTTTATGTACAGAACGATCAACTATTTGCCAGTTCTCTTTTGTATTGAATTGTTGGAAAATATGGATTTAAGACCTCCAAGTTATTTAGGAAGTGAAAAGAAGATAATGGATTCAGCTCAGAATGCATCTTCTGCTGCTGGAACTGGTGGAAGTGGTGGGAATGGATCAGTCATCAATGATACTTCAGCATCAACTACTGTGGATGATTCAAAGCAAAACTTGAACCAAGTAATCAATTCCATACAGAAAACTTTGGGTATCCTCCATCAGCTCAACCTCACCGTTTCTAACTTCAATGCTGCCTATCAGCTGCCTCTTTTACAACGCCTGTACGTCCAGTTTTGCTTCATCTAATGTCTGATTCGTTCATTATTCACTACTTGTTCCACTCTTTATCAGTGATATGTTTTTGGATTTTGCAGTAATTCTCTCGTTTTGGAGCTAGATAACATGGTTAAATTATCAGAGAAGTGCACCATCCAGGTCCCTATGGAGGTTGTTAAGTGAGTCTTTGTACACCTATTCTGGTTTCTAGCTTTGCAAGCGTAATTTTTATATTATTATTATTTTTTAACTCTTCTATTCTTCTTGGCCCATTTCTTACTTTTCTTTTGATTAGCTTGATTGATGATGGGAAGAATCCAGATGAATTCACGAGGGATGTCTTAAATAGTTGCATTGCAAAAAATCAAAGTACAAAAGGCAAAACTGATGCCTTCAAGGTAGTCTTTACATCTCTATGGGGCATACTGTTAAAAATCTACTTATATCTTTTTTTTTCTTTTATCTTGATTCCAAAGATTCAAGAAAATATTTATTGAATGTTGTACTGCTTACCATATTCAGGGCTTACGGAAGCATCTTTTGGAGGAGCTTGAACAGACATTTCCTGATGAAGTCGAGTCTTATAGAGAAATTCGTGCTGCTTCTGCTGCCGTGAGTTGAAATTTCTTTCCTGCTGTCAATTTTATCTCTACCTTCAAATTTTTCTATATATATAATTCATTTCAAACTGATCAAAATATTTTCTACACTTTTATGGTTTAATTTTTTACTTTATCTATAGCCATAAGGTATATGTATTTTCAAAGTTCGCCTCATCCTTACACAAGCATTTCTTGGCCATTTATATCTTTTTGGTGGTTTTGGATATAACATCAGAGATGTGAAAAATGTAAACTATGTTATGGTGTCAGTTCTAGGTATAGTAGGAGGATGTTCATTACCTTAATTTTATTGTATGTTAAGTTATTAAGACTCACTTACACTTTAGACTGTTCTACTACACGTAGGAGTGGTTTTAATATAAGATATTGGACAAGTTCTGTTCTGTTATTTTGAGCTTGGTTGCAGGTTATGGTTACTTTGTTGTATGGTTTACGTTGGTTTTTTCTTAGTGTCAAAAATAAGAGGAAACAAGTAGCATGTTTGTTTTATGATTCATAGGTTGATTGAATTCTGCTTGCTTAAAAATTACTTTCTGGTCATTTTTTAAACATCTCTCAAGCCAATTTTACCTCAAAAATATTTTCCTTTATGAATAAAATGGCTTAATGAATTTAGAATCAGACTAAACTATTTTATTTTCTAGTTTGTTGAGCAAAGTTTTATAATTAGCTTTTATGAAGTAAAGAACTTGGAGTACTTACTGCCTCTAATTGTATAACCATCTTTCCACTTTCGGTGCATAGTAAATATTTTGTGATATCAAGGTTTGTTGTTCACATGCCCCAGTGGAAATTAGGGTACTGAGTTTTTTTTATTACTTGGTAGTAGTTTTAAGTTTCACTATTCATGTCGGTGCCTTAGCTAAGTGTTATTGTATCATTGCTCCTTTCAAGTGAATTAAACTTATATTGTATAAGGACATTAGAACGAGCATGAGTCCTGTCCTTGTGACTTAGATACCAAAAATTTGATCGGAGCTGAAATTTTAATGCAATATCAGTGGAATACACAAGATATAACCTCTTACGGGCACAAAAATTTCCCAACTATGTATACATACGACATCCATCTTGCTTTAGATAAGAGGTTCTTCTGCAATCATTGCTTAAATATCTTCTGCTAGAGGGGAACCATAGAATCCAATTGTCAAGTCCTTTCCTGTCTTCAAGTAAGTTGGCCTTTCAATTTTTCACCATGGATTGGTGGCTTTCTTGATAAATGTCAGCAAGAGGTGTAGAATTAATTCATGCCCATAAGAGTTCAGTTCATCTTCGCCCATCTTTTTCTGTTTGTGTCCTTTGATTGTGCTGTCTAGTTGAATTGTTTGATTTCTCCCATTCCACTATCAATCCAACCCGTAATATTGGTAAAATGTAGAACATGTAGCGTTATCAGGTATGAGGGCTCTAGCCTCATTGGAGGAGGGAAATTAAGCTTGAGTGATGCAAGGTGTCTTTACAAAGGTGCTAAAACTTCGACCCCCCATCCATAAATGCAAGTCCCAAAATGAGATCATATGATTCTAGCCACCATTGTCAGATGATTTTGGTCTCTGTGGAATCGGTCCGAGTATTGGCTTGATTTGCGTGCTACTTTTGCCCATACGTTTGAGCTATATTTCCTATTTCCCGGATCATTTTCTGAGATCAAATGGCTGGATATCAATTTGATTGAAATTTGATGGGAAATAAACCTGGATTGCTATATTAAAATATGTGGGTGATAACCTTTTTAGACGACTGTTCCTTTCCTTCAACATTTACTAACAAACTCATCATCTTATAGCTTTGTGCCCATAGCATGTATGAGTATGGGAAACCAAAAACTTCCTACTTTTTTTGGAGAGCGAGTGAATCAATTATAACTATAAAAGACATAAGGATATACTATATCGAAAACTCTTGTTTTTTATTTTTTCTTTTACGAATTTTCACTTATTCATCAACATTTCCGTACAAGTACATCGTTCATTATGTTTTTGTGTTATTGCGTTTGAATTTTAATCTCGTTTCAACAAATGCAGGAATCAAAAAGGATAGCGCAATCACAAAGTATGTTGCCAAATGGGGACATGAAGGTTAAGATGGAGATTTAAGTGCTTTCTGCGTTGATTATCAGGTTTTTGAAGTTCTTCTCTACTGTTATTCTTTATTGATTGATTGGCCAGCATATATCACACGATTTTTAGTTTCATTCAATGGATTGACAATGGAATAACATAACCCTTCTTTATAAACGTGTGTAAAACAGAATAACATCATCCTCTATTCTATTACTGTCTATAATCTTCTAGGGAGAGGCGTTTCGTATGCTACAATGTGACGACTTATTGAGGAGAAGATGGTTATATTTTGTGTTGCTGATCTGTATCCATCATTTTAGTACTTTGATTTCGAGTTTCTTGAGCATATAGAAATCCGTGTTTCAGTGCTTTCAGAATTGTGAAAAGAGATTTATACTCAAATAGGAGTTTGATATCTATTATGGTTACTCAACTCAATAGTATACGTCTTTCTGGAAAGTCAAATGTTTGAATCTCTATTATGAATAATGTTTGAATCTCTATTATGACAGGGAATTCGTTCTTATTTTATACCCAATTAAGTTGAAAAGACCTTTTCAGGATCGATTTTTCTCGCTCGAAATAGGTGAGGTGGGCTGTATCTTGGTTTCTCTAGTGGGGAGACAACGTGGGATTTGATGGCGGCTAATGAAGTTATACTGCAAAAGCCACACACAAGATAAAGATTTAATGGCCCTGGCCCTATTCGTATTCGTATTCGTTTTCGTATTCGTATTGATTGGGCCAATCAAGGCGGAGAAGAATCACAATCCTCAAATGTTGAACTTTTGATTTTACTGGGCTCAACCCCTTCTGTTTGTTTGATTCAAGTTTTATTTTATATTTTTACTTGGTATGTGAATCTTTTCTTAACTGGATTCTCACTTTTCTGTTAATAAGCATTGTAAATTCGTGTACTATTTCTTTGCCTCATTTCAGTCTTTGAATCTCATCTTTACCATGCTGAATAGGTGAAACAATACAAAAATACCTTTGAAATTTGGGGACGGGTTGTGCAGCACTTGTTGAGCGAACAAGCCAATCATATGAAAATCGAACTTTGCGGACAATCTCGACGTAGTCTCATGTTTTAATTTATAAAACGTAAATAAATTGAAAACACGTGGGTAAGAGATTTGTTGGGTGAGGTTTGGTAATGACTTAGTCATTTATAGTATATTTTGAGTAGTCAAGCATGACCGTAATAGTGAGTTCGAGCAAACGAAACGACATTTTATGACAATTCAAAAGAGAAAACACGGACTTACTTGAAAGGAAGAACATCCATAAACGTAAACGACTGCATCTGCGATCGATCCTCGGTAATCAGGTGGCGGTAGTCATCTCCTTTACTCTTCGGCATGGAGGTTTCTTCTGAACCGGCAAAGCTTCTTCACCATAACGATCACAATTTGAAGGAAGTTCAGGCAACTGTTTGTTTAAAAGAAGAAAAAAAGGAGCTGTGGCTTTGAAGTGAACCATGAAGATTTGGGCTTTGGTCCTAACAGAACGACGTCGTTGCAGTTCTATCTGAGCTGCAGAGGCATTTATTTCATTTTTCATTTAAATAAAAAAAGAAAAAGAAAAAGAAAAGAAGAAAAGAGCGGAGGCTTTGAATTAGACAATGAAGATTTGGGCTTTAAGCTGTGGGCTTTGGACTTTGGACTTTTGGGCTTTTGGGCTTTGGGCTTTGGGCTTTTGGGCTTTTGGGCTTTGGGCTTTTCCACCAATTGAATTGAAAATTAAGGAATTAAATAAAAGAAAAAAGAATACATAAATAACGGCTATCTGGCACTCAATTTACGAAACGCAGAGAAGAAAGAAGAGTGTTCGTTGAAGAAGGCGATGCTATCTATGAAGGCTTCGAAATGGTAGCAATACATCAATTAATTTCAGGTATCACCTCTTCTTATACACAACTCTGTATCTCCACGATTTCACTTTCTAAACCAACTGTTCTGCCTTGCTCCTGCGATGAAACCTAATCGACTCGTCGTCTAATCAGGACGCCCAGGGCCCTCCTCAGCAGCCTGTTTTGAAAGCAATTTCAGGTTTCTACCTTATCCTCATGCTAGGCTTCGGAAATGTAAGCAATGAATCAATTAATTTCAGGTCTCACCTCTTCTTATACACAACTCTGTATATTTCCTTGTGTGAGCTTCTAACTGTTCATGCTCATGTTTCTATTTCACAACGATTGTTCATCTACGCCGCATAATTTATTACTTGTTCGTTCGATATTTAGTTCCTTTTAATGTTAATTTAAGTGCAGACAGACTATATCCACACCTCATCACTGTTGCTGCTGGTTTGGAGGTATTACAATTTTCCTTTTATTGTCTCTTTCTATTCTTTTAATTGATTATTGATTATTGATTATTTTGGTTGGAGTATGTGTCTGATTTTTGTAAGATCCTAAGATCCTGTGTTTGATACATCAACATTGCTTAATTTTCTAGTGATACTTCAAGTTTTCTTTCGTATATTACTTCCACGTTATGTTATTATTGTTATCTGTAATGTGTGACTGAGATTTTCTTAGAATGAAGATTAGCGTTATTATATGATAGATTAAGCCTAATTAATTCATACATTTTTCAGTGCATCCATCCAACTTCCGGTGGTTCTTGTGTTTATGATCCTTGAGCTTGGTATGGGCTAGATCCATTTGATTTTAATGCTAATGGACTCAATTTGTGTGCCTGGGCTCATGTATATTAAAGTGGCACAGTTTGATTTGATTTTTCCCCAAAAATGGTGGAGTTTCTGTTGAGTACATGATCAGATGGTGAATTTAGTTTCAGCTGGGAAGGCCCAAGAAGAACAGGAAACAAAGTTCCGACTAGACTATACAACCTTAGAAGAATGCAGGCAGTATCCTCATGAGATCGCTTAAAATGCCCATGGCTATTGATTAGTTCATCCAGTTAAAGTAAATCTCGAACTCTTAGCTTTAGATTTCAATGTATTTTCTTCTGCTTTTATCAAGTAATCTTGACTCTGTTACACACGCTACTGCTAAATTTCCAGTGTTTGGTCTACTCCGCATACGCTCATGCAAGTATAGCTTCTTGGAAAGGCAGCTCAAATGTCGGTAAGAAACAATCAACTTTCAGTTATACTAGTTACTCAGTTTTGTGGCCTATATTGGTAATTTAATCTCTCCATATGTGTCTCTCCACTTGTATAGTTGGGAGACGGTGGAATGCTTTTTCAATTGCAGTTTGTTAAATTTATCATTTTAAATTTGCTTTTGGATTTCTGTTTTTTATGTTTTGGGCTGAAGTTCTCTCTGGTTTCTGATTCAAGTTGTAAGGCCATTTTAGTAGTAAATATTTTCTTAGGCCCTTAGTGTTTGGTGGCAACACTTTAGTGGTTTGACTCCTTAAGTACTTCTTGTGTTACACGTGCATCACTTGTCGAAAATAATTATTTTTCTCTTAAATTTTGTATATTTTATATCATTTTTCTTAAATAATCACTCTCCCTGCTTCGTAAACTCTATCTTCATTCTTTTTGTAGGATTTTAATTTAGACATGTGAACACGACTCTCCACAATGGTATGATATTGTCCACTTTGAGCATAAGCTGTGAACACGACTCTCCACAATGGCTTACTTTTTCTCTCTTGCTCTCTTGCTCTCTCTTTTTTCACACATTTTTGTAAATGTATGGCTGTTTGTATTCTTATCTATAATCTTAGTAGAGTTTAGTTAGGAATGTTATTGATTTAGCCAACTTAATCACAATGACACAACAAAGATGGAGACTGCCGGGGAGGTTCGTACATCATTCTTCTTCTTTGTTGTTTGTTTTGTCGATCCTATGTTTCTCTTATGACTTTTGTTTGTGAGTTTTTTTATTTATAATATGAGTTTTTATTTTTTTTATTTTTTTTATTGGTTTAGTGCTTTCTATATATATTTTTTTTTCTTTCATTTTATAAATTTATTGTGGTTTGTTTTTGTATTTGTATTCTGATTCTAAATCTTTGTTATTATTTGTTTGAATTTTGATTGCTTGTGATGATTCTGCTTGGTATGATTCCGTTTAGTATTGAATGTGAAGTGTTTGATCTTTTTTGTTTTGTTTTTTTTGTACATGTTGTTTGTTTTATTTATCTTATTTTTTTCTCTCTTGCGAATTTTGTCTATGAGTTCTTTAATTTGTAATTTCAATGGAGCTTTGTTTCCTTTTTCTTTTTTTTACTTTCATTTATAAATTTGTTGTTTTTTTTTTATAATTTTATTTTGATTCTAAATGTTTGTCATTGTTTATTTTCTTTTATTTTATAAATTTATTGGGCTTGTTTTGATATTTTTATTTTGATTCTATGTTTTTGTGATTGTTTGTCTGAATTTTAATTCATTGTGATTGTGATGCTATTGAAGGGTTTAATATTTTCTGTTTTGTTTTTTTTACATTGTTTGCTTTGTTTATTTTATTTATAATTTTGTTTATGAGTTCTTTAATCCCTAATTTCAATAGAGTTTCATTAGTTAATTGATTTGTTATTTTCTTGATTTTTTTTTCTTACCGTTAATTAGTTTGTTATTTTTTATTTGTATTTTTGATCTTAAATCTTTTGTCATTGTTTGTTTGAATTTTGATTGTTTGTGATGTTATTGTTTGTTTGAATTTTAATTGTTTGTGATGTTTTTGTTTGTTTGAATTTTGATTGTTTGTGATGTATTTGTTTGTTTGAATTTTGATTGTTTGTGATGTTTTTGCTTAGTACAGTTCCATTTAGTATTGAATTTGAAGTGTTCTTTGTGTGCATGTTGTTCTCTTTGAATTTTGATTTTTTTTTTATGTTGTTTGCTTTGTTGATCCTAGTTTTCCTTTTGTAGCTTTTATGTGAGTGATTTAATTTGTAATCTCAATGGAGTTCTATTAGTTCCATGGTTTGCTTCTCTTTCATGATTCCTTTTTTCTTTTTTCATGTTATAATTTTATTGGGGTTTGTTTTGATATTTGTATTTTGATTCGAAATTTGTGTGTTTGTTTGAGTTTTGATTCTTTGTGATGATTTTGCTTGATATGTTCCCCTTTAGTATTTAATTTGAAATGTTTGATTTTTTACTCTATTTTTGTTTTTTTTTATTTATTTATATTGTTTGTTTTGTTGATATTAATTCTCCCCATTGTTATTGAATGATTTGCTACTTTCTCCTCAATCAATTTTTTTTTTCTTTCTGTTTATAAATTTACTGTGGTTTCCTTTTTATGTATTTTGATTTAAATCTTTGATATTGTTTGTTTGAATTTTGATTGCATGTGATAATTCTGTTCGGGCCTTTCTTTTTAGTGTTAAATTTGAAGTGTTGTTTGCCTATTGCTTTCTCCATCTTATAGAGTTGTACTGATATATATATTCTCAATTCTTGATTATAAAATATAAGAATCATGGATAAATTGCTTCAGTTTGTGTTTTTTTTTGCTATTAAATTCTGATAATATTGTAAATGTTATGGTGCTGAGATGTCCTTGATTGTCGTGATATTTTGCTTGCCACATATAGTCTTGTATTTTCATGTTATATGTTCGGTTTCAATTTATTTCTTTCTCCTGATTTTAATTATTGTTTTTCTAAAATATGTGAAAAAAATTTCAGATTTAATGAAGTCACGAAAAGCAAATGAGGAGATAAAAAAGAAGGAAGTCAGGTAGTCGTGTTTTACTAATTTTCCTACTAACTTTTTCAAAATTTAAATTAGCACGTGTTCTACTAATCTTCCTACCAATTTTTCCAAAATTTAAATTAATTTACTGAATCTTAATTTTCCATTCTGGTTAATTATTGGTTTGCTGAAAATATGTGAAAAAAATTACAGATTTAATGAAGTCGGCAAATGAGGAGATGAAAAAGGAAGTTTCAACTCCCATGGAGGTCGTGATTGACAGGTAATTGTGGCACTTCATTACTACTTTTCCAACTAACTTAGCTTATTTTTAGGTTCTTGTTCATTATTCTTTTGCTCAAATATAGATTTAATGAAATCAGAAAAGAAGCAAATGAGGGGATGAAAAAGAATGAAGTTTCAACTTGCATGGGGTCGTGGTTGACAGGTAGTTATCGAACTTGCTTTACAGATCTTCCTGCTAACCTTTTTTGAAATTTAAATTAATTTACTGAAGCATAATTTTAGGTTCTTGTTAATTATTGTTTGGCTAAAAAAATGACAGATTAAATGAAGTCAGTAAAGGGAGCAAATGAGGAGATGAAAAAGAAGGAAGTTTGAAGGAAGGGGTTGACAGGTAGTTATCACTCATCTTCTAGGTAACTTTTTCAAAATTTAAATTAATTTTGCTGAATCTTATTTTTTTTTCGTTCTTGTTTTGCTGAAATATGTGAAAAAATTACAGATTTAATGAAGTCAGTGAAGGGGCTGAGGAGATGAAAAAGAAGGAAGTTTTAACTTCTATGGAGTCCTTAGTTGACCGGTAGTTATCGCATGTGCTTTACTAATCTTCCAGCTGACTTTTTTAAAATTTAAATTAATTTGTTGAATTTTATTTTTCGGTTCTTGTTAAGTATTCAATGAAGGGGCAAACGAGGAGATGAAAAAGACGGAAGTTTCAACTCCTATGGAGTCCGTAGTTGACGGATAGTTATGGCACGTGCTTTACCAATCTTCGAGCTAACTTTTTCAAAATTTAAATTAATTTGCTAAATCTTATTTTTCTGTTCTTGTTAAGTATTGTTTTGCTGAAATATGTGAATTTTTTTTTACAGATTTAATGAAGTCAGGGAATGGGCAAACGAGGAGATGAGAAAGAAGGAAGTTTCAACTCCTATGAGTCTCTGGTTGACAGGTAGTTATCGCATGTGCTTTACCAATCTTCGACCTAGCTTTTTCAAAATTTAAATTAGTTTGCAGAATCTTATTTTTCGGTTCTTGTTAAGTATTGTTTTGCTGAAATATGTGAAATTTTTTTACAAATTTAATGAAGTCAATGAAGGGGCGAACAAGGAGATGAAAAAGAAGGAAGTTTCAACTCCTATGGAGTCCGTGGTTGACAGGTAGTTATCGCACATGTTTTATTAATCTTCTAGCTAACTTTTTGAAAATTTAAATTAATTTGCTGAATCTTATTTTTTGGTTCTTATTAAATATTGTTTTGCTGAAATATGTGAATTTTTTTTTTACAGATTTAATGAATTCAGTGAAGGAGCAAACGAAGAGATGAAAAAAAAGGAAGTTTCAACTCCTATGGAGTCCGTGGTTGACAGGTAGTTATCGCACGTGCTTTATCAATCTTCCAGCTAACTTTTTCAAAATTTAAATTAATTTGCTGAATCTTATTATTCGGTTCTTGTTAAGTATTGTTTTGCTGAAATATGTGAAATTTTTTTTACAGATTTAATAAAGTCAGTGAAGGGACAAATGAGGAGATGAAAAAGAAGGAAGTTTCAACTCGTTTGGAATCCGTGGTTGACAGGTAGTTATCGCACGTGTTTTACTAGTCTTCCAAGTAACCTTTTCAAAATTTAAATTAATTTATTAAATCTTATTTTTCGGGTTTTGTTAAGTATTGTTTTGCTGTGAAAAAAATTACAGATTTAATGAAGTCAGTGAAGGGGCAAACGAGGAGATGAAAAAGAAGGAAATTTCAACTCGTATGGAGTCCGTGATTGATAGGTAGTTATCGCATGTGCTTTACCAATCTTCGAGCTAACTTTTTCAAAATTTAAATTAATTTGCTGAATCTTATTTTTCAATTTTTTTAAGTATTGTTTTGCTGAAATATGTGAAATATTTTTTTACAGATTTAATGAAGTCAGTGAAGGGGCAAATAAGGAGACGAAAAAGAAGGAAGTCTCAACTCCTATTGAATCCGTGGTTGATAGGTAGTTATCGCACGTGTTTTACTAATCTTTCAGTTAACTTTTTTAAAATTTAAATTAATTTGCTGAATCTTATTTTTGGGTTCCTGTTAAGTATTGTTTTTGCTAAAATATGTGAATTTTTTTTTACAGATTTAATGAAGTTAGTGAAGGGGCGAACGAGGAGATGAAAAAGAAGGAAGTTTCAACTCCTATGGAGTCCGTGGTTGACAGGTAGTTATCATACGTGTTTTACTAATCTTCCCGCTAACTTTTTCAAAATTTAAATTAATTTGCTGAATCTTATTATTCTGTTCTTGTTAAGTATTGTTTTGCTGAAATATGTGAAATTTTTTTACAGATTTAATGATGTCAGGTAAGGGACAAACTAGGAGATGAAAAAGAAGGAAGTTTCAACTTGTATGGAGTCCGTGGTTGACAGGTAGTTATCCCACGTGCTTTATCAATATTCTAACTAACTTTTTCAAAATTTAAATTAATTTGCTGAATCTTATTCTTCGGTTTTTTGTGAAGTATTGTTTTGCTGAAATATGTGAAAAAAAATTACAGATTTAATGAAATCAAAGGGGCAAAGGAGGAGATGAAAAAGAAGGAAGTTTCAACTCGTATGGAGTCCGTGGTTGACAGGTAGTTATCCCACGTGCTTTACCAATCTTCGAGCAAACTTTTTCAAAATTTAAATTAATTTGCTGAATCTTATTTTGACTTTTTTGTTACGTATTGTTTTGCTGAAATATGTGAATTTTTTTTTACAGGTTTAATGAAGTCAGTAAAGGGGCAAACAAAGAGACGAAAAAAAGGAAAAAGGAAGTTTCAACTCCTATTAAATCTGTGGTTGACAGGTAGTTATGGTGTGTTTTACTAAGGTAGTTATGGTGTGTTTTACTAATCCTCCAGCTGATTTTTTCAAAATTTAAATTAATTTGCTAAATCTTAAAAACAAGTATAGTTTTGTTGAAATATGTGAATTTTTTTTTACAGATTTAATGAAGTCATTGAAGGGGCAAACGAGGAGATGAAAAAGAAGGAAGTTTCAACTTGTATGGAGTCCGTAGTTGATAGGTAAGTGCTTTACCAATCTTCCAACTAACTTTTTCAAAATTTAAATTAATTTGCTAAATCTTATTCTTCGGTTTTTGTTAAGTATTGTTTTGCTAAAATATGTGAATTTTTTTTTACAGATTTAATGAATTTAGTGAGGGACAAACCAGGAGATGAAAAAGAAGGAAGTTTCAACTCGTATGGAGTCCGTGGTTAACAGGTAGTTATCGCATGTGCTTTACCAATCTTTCAACTAACTTTTTCAAAATTTAAATTAATTTGCTGAATCTTATTATTCAATTCTTGTTAAGTATTGTTTTGCTAAAATATGTGAAAAAAAATTACAGATTAAAGGGACAAATGAGGAGATGAAAAAGAAGGAACTTTCCACTCCCATGGAGTCCGTGGTTGACAGGTAGTTATGCACGTTCTTTTCTATTTATTCTTTTATTTTTATTTTTGTGCATGTTATTTGCATGGTTGATCTTTAACTGACTTTTTCAAAAAAATATTTTATTTATTCTTTTCTTTTTATTCTTGTGCATGTTACATGGTTGATTTTCCCGTGACTTTTCTTCGTGAGTTATTTTGTTATTGTGGTTTGTTTTTATTTGTATTTTAATCTTAAATTTGTGAGTTCTTTGAATTTTTGTGCATGTTACTTGCATTGTTGTTTGTTTTGTTTAGTATTTAAATTGGGTGTATTTGATTTCTTTTTTTTGTTTTTGTCTTTTGTGTTATACATTTCATGTTTTATCGATGGTATTTCCTTCGTTTGTGTTCTCTTTGATTTATAATATTTATTAGTGTGGTTTGATTTAATATTTGTGTTTTGATCCTAAATTTTTGTAATTATTTGTTTGAGTTTTGATGTTTAAATATGTGTTTTAATCTTAATTCTTTGTAATTGTTTGTTTGAGTTATGATTGGTTAAGGTCGAATTGGTTGCTTCTCTTTCCTGCTTCTCTTATTTATTTATTTATTTATTGTGTTTGTAATTATTTGTTTGAGTTTTGATTGGTTAGAGTCCAATTGTTTGCTACTCTCTTTCATGCTTATTTATTTATATATTTATTGTGTTTTGTTTTGATTTGTATTTTAATCCTACATTTATGGTGCATGTTATTTGCATTGTGCTTTGTTTTGTTTAGTATTAAATTTGGTGTATTTGATTTTTTTCTTTGTTTTTTTCTTTTTGTGTCAATTGTATTTTCTTTGTGTTCTGTTTGATTTGTGATATCAGTAGAATGGTTTGTTTAATGGTTAGCCTTTATATTTGTATTTTTTATCTTAAATTTTTGTAATTGTTTGAGTTTTGATTGCTTTCGGGTTTATTTCTTTTTATTGAATTTGAAGTGTTTAATTTCCTTTATTGAGTTACTTGTTTTGTAATTTTTTTCTTTTATTTGATAAATTTATTGTATTTTTATTCTAATATTGGTCGTTATTATTATTATTATTATTATTATTATTATTATTTTTTTATGTTTGTTTTGTCAATTTTATTACTCATTTATTTTATAATTTTATAAATTTTTGAATTGAGTTTGTTTGAATTTATTTAGTATCGAATTTGAAGTGTTTGATTTTTTTTTTTTTTCTGTGTGCATGTTGTTCCCTTTGTCGATCCTATTTTCTTCTTGTAACTTTAATCTATGAGTTTGTTTGAGGTCCTCCATATGGTCGGTGCAGTATTATTAGTTATGATTTACTACTTTCTTTAATTCTTGTTTTTTATAAATTTATGTGATTTCTTTTATATTTTTATTTTGATTCTAATTTTTTTAGTGGTTTGTTTGAATTTTGATGTTTTTGCTTTTGGTACGGTCGGGAGTATTTTGATTCCCTGAGATGTAGTTTTGTCTCATCTCTTAATATACGTTAAAATTGTTGTTTTCTACCGAACTAATCTGATGAATTTAATTGTATGACATTGTTATGATGATTTTTATTGTTGATTTTTGTTTATTACTCTTGATTTTCTTGTGGTTGATGGTAAGTTTTTTTATTTTTCTGACAAATTTTATTTATATATATATATAAGCGTTATAAGTGAAATGTAGAACATGTAGTGCTCTTCAACAGAAAAATGTCGTCCTCAACTCTTTTTTGTGGTCCCAAATCGAGGACTTGATTTTGGTTCAAAAAATAAATGTCATCAAGGAGGTCAACCACCTACAGTAGATCTCCCTCCCTCTTCTTTGTCACCCTATTAACTCTGTTTTGTGGTCCTAAATCGGGGACATGATTTTGGTTCGAAAAACTAATGTCATTAAGGAGGTCAACCGCCTATAGTAGATCTCCCTCCCTCTTCTTTATCGCCCTCTTAGCTCTGTTTTGTGGTCCTAAATCAAGGACATGATTTTGGTTCAAATAAGAAATGTCATTAAAGAGGTCAACAGTCTACAATAGATTTCCCTCGCTCTTCTTATCGTAGTGTTTTTAAAAATTAAATTTACAAATACGAATTTCATCTCCAAGTTTTATTATTATTATTATTATTATTATTATTATATGTAAAACTATCTACTTTTTTTAAAAAATTTAAAATCATTTTTAAAACTTAATTTTTGTAAAAAAAAAAATCAAATATTTCTCAAATAAATAAATATGGAGAAAACAAATACAATTTAGATAAATAAATAACTGAAATAGCGTCATTAGTATAAGCAAAAAGACCTAAATATCCTTATTCAAATATATATATTAATATTATTCTTTTATCATTTGCTTAAATGTGTTGGGTTAGAAGGTCCCACGAACAAAGGAGGGGTTAGAAAGTCATTTCAAAATTGATTTAGAAGATTTGAAACATTGACCAGCCAAATGGCTTTTTGGCATTTAATTTCTTGAATTTCAATCATCAAAATCTCTCCCTAAATTATATTTGTTGCATGGAGCAATGAATCAAGGCTAATTTTTTTTATTAAGTAAATCCACTTTAATTGGTAAAAAAAAAAAAAAAAAAAAATCACTTTTTTTCACTTTTAATTCTACACCATATCAAACTCTAATTTTATTTTATTTTATTTTCAATATTCAATTAGTTTATATTTTTCTTATTTGAAGGTATTAGTTGGTAGCCTGTATTCTATTTCTCATTCTTAACAAAATACAATAATTAAATCATCATATATATTTAAATTCTAGGTTTCAGGTTAACTTTTTTTTTAAAAAAAACTTTGATTTGTACTACTCTATTTAAACTAATTATGAAACCAATGTAAACAAGGGAAAGGGATTGGAAAAGGTAGGAAGGGAAAATTTTAACATTCTAACATATACACGTGGAAAAGAGAGACAAAAATTCCGGCTGAAGCAGCTACTTTCGAAACAAATGAAAAAAAAAGCTACGACGATAGCGGGAGAGTTAAAGTCAAAAAGCTTATTCCTTGCGTTTACAAAGAGCGTGAGGGAATGTCAGACGTTTGGTAATTTCTCCTCCGACCATAATACAAGATTCCATTGAAGCTGTTAATCCCGTACAAGATTAAATGTTCAAACTTTCACCCAGCAATCACTAGACTTATTAGTTTTTTAGGATGAAAATTTAGATCAATAATCTTTTAACTAATGAGGTAGACGTCTTAATCAGTTAGGTTAATACTTAAGTTAATTGCACTTCTCAATTTTTTATTACCTTCTTTCATTGAACTCCTGAACCAGAACTGATTGGCTCATAGTTTCTCTCTTGTCCGTTATTGAACTCGGTATCCTATTTAATAATTATTTGATTTTTAGATTTTTAAAATTTTTTAGTAAAAAAATGAAAGAAAGACGAGAAAATAAATACAATTTTAAAATTTTTAGAAAAAACTAAAAATAAAGTCTCGGATAATCCTTTAATTTATAAAAATTAGACCTATAAATACTATTTTATATTTTAATCATTTGTTTTTAAATTCAAATAATTTAATAATTACTTTAATTCTTTTAATTATTTAGTATAAAACTTTTATACAATTAAAATTGGACATTATAAAAAAAAATTCTTATTTAAATTTAAAATAAAAACGTAATTTTTAAAATTTTTGGAACAGATAAAAATATATTTAAACTTAAAAACAATGAAAGGGTGACATTTTGCGGGAATGTTCAGAGAAGAGTGAAAGCCGCCCTACAAATTCACGTGGATCAAAAGATTCTTCCACCTTCATTATTATGCCTTCAACCATTCCAATTTAATTTTTAAATTTTTAAATTTTTAAATTTATTTTACTCTTAATATTTTAAATTTATTTAACAAATATTTTAAATTACAAATTTCATTAAAATTATAAAGTCAAAATTATATATTAAAATCATTATAATAAAAAAAATAATAAAATAAAATAAAATTAAACGTTTTGAAGACGTGGAATACTTTGCTACAACCAATACAGATTAAACGGCAATTAATACATTTATTTATATAATCCATTTTTACGTCTTATCAATATAGACAAAAATATGTTCAACTATTAATAGCTATTATTATTTGTTAGTGAGTTGTTTTCTTACCCGTTATTTTCATATTTATGCTCGTCTATCTACCGAACTATTTGAAAAAACTCATTTACTTCATATTAATTTTAATTATAATGGACGATGAAATTAATTATCGTGTATTACCACACAAATAAATAATTTACAAATATGACACTTTTTTAAAACCATATATTTTGCATAATTTCTTAATTAGTTTTACGTCTATCACCGAACATTTATTTATATAGTCCATTTTTACGTCATATCAATGATACACATTGATAGTTGATAGACAAAAACATGTTTGGCTATTAATAGCTGTTATTATTTGTCCACAGAGTTGTTTTCTTACATGTTATTTTCATATTTATGTTCGACTTATTTTAATCTATTTTTGTATGATAGGTGAGTGTTAATATATTGATATAACATTTATATTTTATTGATAATGTATATTAATATTGAAATGAAAGCAACCGTGCAAAAAAGCACTGATACTGAAGTAGGGTGGAGTAGAGCGGGAATTGGGGTTGGGTTAAGGATGGTGATGAAAAATATAATCCCGTTCAACCCTATTTAGCTAATGATGAGAAATCTCTTCTCACTTCCTCTCCCATTATCTGCTGAAACGGAAATTTTATAATGTTCAAAACGGAACACTTTATTTTCAAACCCTAAAACCCTTTAGCTACGAACCCCACGTGGGTTCGGAAGAGAATTTCACGTTAGCACACGAGCACTTCGAAATTAGTAGGAGTTTTTATTGACTTTGTACCAAGTTTGTAGTTATCCAATTATTTTGTGAAAATTTGCCGTGCGATTTATGCCATAAAGTCTCCTAATTAATAATTATTTTATTTACAACTTTTACATTATTTATTATATAAAAAAAATTTAAAATCACTAATGTCGTCTTTTGGTATCAGTATTGACATGATCTACTTTATATTTATTACAAATGATTCAATACCAGAGATATATGAGTAACGAAATCTTATAAGACAAATAGGTAACGTGGTCATGCTGCCTGGGATGTAAGAGAATACCGAAGCTATCAAGTGTTGTATCCCAATCTAAATCGTTGGCTCGAAACGTCTACAATTGATGTCGGGGTTCTTATCCTCTCGAACATTAACGCAAAGGTTCGTATCCCGATCTAAAAAAGCTTCATAAAAGAACCCGAGTTTGTAATGATCGGGTCACTGAATACGTACGATACTTGTATCATTCATTTTCAACCATTCTTAATCAAGTGGATGAAAAAGAAGAGATGGGAAAATAAAGATGTGATAATGACAAAAGGTAATAAATTCTCTCTTTTTAAAAAATAATATTTATTTATGAAAAAGCTTGGTTAATATAATTTATATAACCTTTGACTTTAAAAAAAATTAAAATTAAAAGGAAAAATTAGGGGGAAATAAAATCTTAATTATTATTTTTTATAAATAATAAAAATAAAATAAATAATGGTTAAATTAAATGCATGGTATATTTTAAATTTATTAAATAAAAATAATATAAACCAATTAAATTAAAATAGAATATAAAGATAATAATTGTAGGTTAAAATATTGTGACCCATCAGAGAAATGGTCAAATAATTAACAGTAATTAAGAGAAGAATCTGCCTTTTAAGCATGCTTAACAGTAATTACCCTCAAAATTGATGTAAATAAAACAAAAAATTTATTGCTTTTGAGGACGAAAATGAAATTTAAATATTAAATTGAGCTAATTAAATTTGTCTCACTGTCCAAGCCTACCGCTGTATTGTTCTCGCTGGCACACCGCTCAAGTTTTAGCCCCTCTTAGCAAAGAGCCAAAGAAACTTTCGAGTTATGAGCCGACATCGAGGTGTCGAACCTATATAACTAGTTAATATCATCTCAGCGTCGGGCCCTGACGAGCACATTGAACTATCCATATGTCTGAGAGCCCTCACAGCCCGCCTTTCAATCTCCTAGACTAGAGTTTTGATGTTTAACTCTAATACCATTTGTAACCGCCCATACCTAGTTTTAGCATATATCGTCCTCGTCGGACTTTCAAAACACGTCTGTTAGAGAGAGAGGTTTTCACACCCTTATAAGAAATGTTTCGTTCTCCTTTCCAACTAATGTAAGATCTCACATACAATTATTTATTTATTTTATAGTATATTACCATAATATAATACCTAATCACTCGAGCTCGAGTAGCATCCAAGTTTAGTATATAATACCTAATTACTCGAGCTCGAGTGACACCCAAGTCTAGAAAAGGTACATCGAGGTGCCAAGCCTATATAAATAGTTATTAATATATCAACAATGAAAACTTTCTTTCTGTGATGTCTCACATTGGTTGGGGAGGAGAACAAATCACCATTTATAAGGGTGTGAAAACCTTCTCCTACTAGACGCGTTTTAAAGCCTTGAGGGGAAGCTCGAAAGGGAAAGCCCAAAGAGGACAATATCTACTAGCAGTGGATCTGGATCGTTACAAATGGTATCAGAGCCAGATACCGGACGATGTGCCAGCCTTCTCGCTGTTCCCCGAAGGGGGGTAGACACGAGGCGGTGTGCCAGTAAGAACGCTGGGCCCCAAAGGGGGATGGATTTGGGGGCGGTCCCACATCGATTGGAGGAAGGAAAAAGTGCCAGCGAGGATGCTAGGCCCTGAAGGGGAGTGGATTGTGATGTCCCATATTCCTCGAGGAGGAGAACAAATCACCATTTATAAGGGTGTGAAAACCTTCTCCTACTAGACGCGTTTTAAAGCCTTGAGGGGAAACCCGAAAGGGAAAGCTCAAAGAGGACAATATCTACAAGCAGTGGATTTGAGTCGTTACAAATGGTATCAGAGTCAGACACCGGACGGTAAACACGAGGCAGTGTGCCAGTAAGGACGTTGGGCCCCAAAGGGGGTGGATTTGTGGGCGGTCCCACATCGATTGGAGGAAGGAAAAAGTGTCAGCAAGGACACTAGGCCCTGAAGGGGGGTGGATTGTGATGTCCAATTTATAAGGGTATAGAAACCTTCCCCTAGTAGACACGTTTTAAAGCCTTGAGGGAAAGCCTGATACCTCTACTAGCGGTGGATCTGGGTCGTTACACTTTCTCAGTGACTCGATCATCGAAACTCCAAAATCAAGTGTGTTTAGTATCACAATCTCATTGAGAGAAAGTAGGACGTAACCCGAACACGCATAAACGCCTTATAATTAAATTAATATGTTATAAATAAATACATGCGTAGACGTCTTAACTGCTAATATTGATTTTAGTTAATCAAAATGATGCTAAAATGTCGTTACTAAAAAACTCAAACAAATCAATAAGTTTATATTAAAAAAACATTTTAAAAAATATTGTCACATCAGCCAAAATTTTCTTGACTAAAATGATTTGATTTTGCATTGAAGTGCCTATATTTATACATATTTACAAATAAGGACATAATTTTGCAACTAAATTGCCACATTCAATGAATGAGTAATAACCATACTTTATTTTTACATTTTTTTTTTAATATTAAATAATAATTAAATATTCATCGGTTTTAATATGAAACTATGCGTTCCAGTTATATAAGCTCGTAATTTTCAACCGGTTCAGAAATCTTTATATTCTCTCTTTAAATTTTGTAGTTACCTGTCTAGTTTCGTTTCATCGAAGGTCGATCAACGACCTTTATTATTCTAAATTATCCAAATTTAATTTAATTAGGGTATGCTTTCTTTTTATGAGTTGATTTTTATAAATTTTAAATATTTTATTTTTTTTTAATAAAAAAATAAAATTTCTCACACCATAAAAAAACAAAAATATCTTAATCAATCAACTTTATTTTCTCCACTTTGTTCTTCATTCATTCATGGCAATGAAAAATTTAAATGGAATGAGAATTATTTTTATGCTTTACCCCCATATACTTTTTTTATGTGTTGATTAAGTTTCTTAATTTTAAATTTATAATTATTTTAATTGAAAATATAAATTATTTAAATTCAATGAATTTGTCTCTGATTCGTTTAGTTGATTAATGACACGTCTTTAAAAGTGTGAACGGTAAAGAGAGGAAAAACGCGTTTTAAAACCTTGAGTGAAAGCCGAAAGAGAACAATATTTGTTAACAACGAACTTGAACTGTTATAGATAGTATCAGAGTTAAACATTAAGCAGTGTGTCAGCAACGATGCTGGGTTCCAAAGAGGATGGATTGTTTGTGTCGAGAAAACCCTCGATATGCGGTGTTTTACAAAACCTTGTGTTGCAAATATGACAAGATTATCGATATTGTGTCTTAATGGTATCATGGATGTCTATATCTATATCGTTTATAGGTGATAGATGCCTAACAATTATAAATGAAAATAAATATTTATAAAAATATGTAATTGTTATCGAGAAAAATATTGTCCATGGTGAAAAAATCTACGTTTCGAGAGGAAAACGAAACATTTCTTATGAGAGTATGAAAATCTCTCTCTAACAAATACATTTTAAAACCGTGAGGCTGCCGACGATACGTAGCAGACCAAAATGAATAATATCTTATAGTAGTGGGTTTTGGGTGTTGCAAATGGTATCAGAGCTAGACACTGAGCGGTGTGACAGCGAAAACGCTGGGTGAGGGTGGGATTGTGAATATCTGATAGTAGTGGGTTTTGGGTGTTACAAATGGTATCAAAGCTAGACACTGAGCGGTGTGACAGCGAAAACGCTGGGTGAGGGTGGGATTGTGAATATCTGATAGTAGTGGGTTTTGGGTGTTACAAATGGTATCAAAGCTAGACACTGAGCGGTGTGACAGCGAAAACGCTGGGTGAGGGTGGGATTGTGAATATCTGATAGTAGTGGGTTTTGGGTGTTACAAATGGTATCAAAGCTAGACACTGAGCGGTGTGACAGCGAAAACGCTGGGTGAGGGTGGGATTGTGAATATCTGATAGTAGTGGGTTTTGGGTGTTACAAATGGTATCAAAGCTAGACACTGAGCGGTGTGACAGCGAAAACGCTGGGTGAGGGTGGGATTGTGAATATCTGATAGTAGTGGGTTTTGGGTGTTACAAATGGTATCAAAGCTAGACACTGAGCGGTGTGACAGCGAAAACGCTGGGTGAGGGTGGGATTGTGAATATCTGATAGTAGTGGGTTTTGGGTGTTACAAATGGTATCAAAGCTAGACACTGAGCGGTGTGACAGCGAAAACGCTGGGTGAGGGTGGGATTGTGAATATCTGATAGTAGTGGGTTTTGGGTGTTACAAATGGTATCAAAGCTAGACACTGAGCGGTGTGACAGCGAAAACGCTGGGTGAGGGTGGGATTGTGAATATCTGATAGTAGTGGGTTTTGGGTGTTACAAATGGTATCAAAGCTAGACACTGAGCGGTGTGACAGCGAAAACGCTGGGTGAGGGTGGGATTGTGAATATCTGATAGTAGTGGGTTTTGGGTGTTACAAATGGTATCAAAGCTAGACACTGAGCGGTGTGACAGCGAAAACGCTGGGTGAGGGTGGGATTGTGAATATCTGATAGTAGTGGGTTTTGGGTGTTACAAATGGTATCAAAGCTAGACACTGAGCGGTGTGACAGCGAAAACGCTGGGTGAGGGTGGGATTGTGAATATCTGATAGTAGTGGGTTTTGGGTGTTACAAATGGTATCAAAGCTAGACACTGAGCGGTGTGACAGCGAAAACGCTGGGTGAGGGTGGGATTGTGAATATCTGATAGTAGTGGGTTTTGGGTGTTACAAATGGTATCAAAGCTAGACACTGAGCGGTGTGACAGCGAAAACGCTGGGTGAGGGTGGGATTGTGAATATCTGATAGTAGTGGGTTTTGGGTGTTACAAATGGTATCAAAGCTAGACACTGAGCGGTGTGACAGCGAAAACGCTGGGTGAGGGTGGGATTGTGAATATCTGATAGTAGTGGGTTTTGGGTGTTACAAATGGTATCAAAGCTAGACACTGAGCGGTGTGACAGCGAAAACGCTGGGTGAGGGTGGGATTGTGAATATCTGATAGTAGTGGGTTTTGGGTGTTACAAATGGTATCAAAGCTAGACACTGAGCGGTGTGACAGCGAAAACGCTGGGTGAGGGCGAGATTGTGAATATCTGATAGTAGTGGGTTTGGGTGTTACAAATGATATCAAAGCTAGACACTGAGCGGTGTGATAGCGAAAACGCTGGGTGAGGGCGAGATTGTGAATATCTGATAGTAGTGGGTTTGGGTGTTACAAATGATATCAAAGCTAGACACTGAGCGGTGTGACAGCGAAAACGCTGGGTGAGGGTGGGATTGTGAATATCTGATAGTAGTGGGTTTTGGGTGTTACAAATGGTATCAAAGCTAGACACTGAGCGGTGTGACAGCGAAAACGCTGGGTGAGGGTGGGATTGTGAATATCTGATAGTAGTGGGTTTTGGGTGTTACAAATGGTATCAAAGCTAGACACTGAGCGGTGTGACAGCGAAAACGCTGGGTGAGGGTGGGATTGTGAATATCTGATAGTAGTGGGTTTTGGGTGTTACAAATGGTATCAAAGCTAGACACTGAGCGGTGTGACAGCGAAAACGCTGGGTGAGGGTGGGATTGTGAATATCTGATAGTAGTGGGTTTTGGGTGTTACAAATGGTATCAAAGCTAGACACTGAGCGGTGTGACAGCGAAAACGCTGGGTGAGGGTGGGATTGTGAATATCTGATAGTAGTGGGTTTTGGGTGTTACAAATGGTATCAAAGCTAGACACTGAGCGGTGTGACAGCGAAAACGCTGGGTGAGGGTGGGATTGTGAATATCTGATAGTAGTGGGTTTTGGGTGTTACAAATGGTATCAAAGCTAGACACTGAGCGGTGTGACAGCGAAAACGCTGGGTGAGGGTGGGATTGTGAATATCTGATAGTAGTGGGTTTTGGGTGTTACAAATGGTATCAAAGCTAGACACTGAGCGGTGTGACAGCGAAAACGCTGGGTGAGGGTGGGATTGTGAATATCTGATAGTAGTGGGTTTTGGGTGTTACAAATGGTATCAAAGCTAGACACTGAGCGGTGTGACAGCGAAAACGCTGGGTGAGGGTGGGATTGTGAATATCTGATAGTAGTGGGTTTTGGGTGTTACAAATGGTATCAAAGCTAGACACTGAGCGGTGTGACAGCGAAAACGCTGGGTGAGGGTGGGATTGTGAATATCTGATAGTAGTGGGTTTTGGGTGTTACAAATGGTATCAAAGCTAGACACTGAGCGGTGTGACAGCGAAAACGCTGGGTGAGGGTGGGATTGTGAATATCTGATAGTAGTGGGTTTTGGGTGTTACAAATGGTATCAAAGCTAGACACTGAGCGGTGTGACAGCGAAAACGCTGGGTGAGGGTGGGATTGTGAATATCTGATAGTAGTGGGTTTTGGGTGTTACAAATGGTATCAAAGCTAGACACTGAGCGGTGTGACAGCGAAAACGCTGGGTGAGGGTGGGATTGTGAATATCTGATAGTAGTGGGTTTTGGGTGTTACAAATGATATCAAAGCTAGACACTGAGCGGTGTGACAGCGAAAACGCTGGATGAGGACGGAATTGTGAGATCTCACATTGGTTAGACAGCGATATGTAGTGGACCACGGTGACGTATTTAAACTAAGATCGAAAGTTGAACGAAATTTAATGGGAGGGACAAAATGTTATTTTAATTTAAAAATGTAGGCCCATTTCTACAAAATACATGAACCTAAAAAAAAAAAAAGTTGAATTTAAGCACGTGGATTTAGTGTGTGAATGATTTGAATTACCGAACATTAAAAACATAAAACACAAACACAAAGTGGGTTTCTTTAATTTGTCAGAAAAAAACATTTTAAATTATTGTTTTTATTATGTCTATATAATCTGAATGTTCATTTTGTCACATTACCATCTTAATTCAGTTCTGTCTCCCCTTTTGACCCTTTTCATTTCTATTTCTTTTTTTAATTAAAAAAAACAAAAATGGATGATTTTTCTATTTCTTCTTCTTCTTCACCAAATTCATCTGCTCATACCATTCAGCAAAGGCTTCAATTCATCCTCCATAATCTCCCTCAATGGTTTGCTTATTCGATTTTTTGGTTGGCTTCTAAAGATTCCGCTGGCAATCTTATTTTCTCTTGGAGTGATGGCCATTTTCGTGGCACTAGGAACGGTGGCGGTAGCCAACTGATCAGTTTCGGGTTCGATGACGTTGCGGTGGATCAAGTGGAAGCTGGGGATTTCTCCGACTTGGAAGGGTACGGTTTAAACTATCACTAAATTCAAAAGCTTGAATTTAGCTCGTGGGTTTATTTATGAGCTAACCCTCCCCCTCCTCGTTTGAAAATTAGGGTTGCTACATATTTAAACGGATGAATTAGGGTATATTTAATTATTTATTTGAACTCGAGAATTGAAACCGTGGATTGCTATAGGGTTAATCATTTATTCATATTCTTAATAGGTACTATACGATATCTATTTCCCAGATGTATGGTGGGGTGGATAATGTGGTCGGTCGAGTATTCGACTCAAGCGCGTACATTTGGTTGACGATAGATGAGAGTCTACATTTGTATAAATGTGATCGAGTTAAAGAAGCGCGTTTACGAGGGATTCAGACGTTGGTTTTCATTTCGACGTCCGATGGGGTTCTTGAATTGGGTTCTTCTGAGTTGATTAAAGAAGATTGGAGCTTAGCTCAGTTTGCAAAATCACTTTTTGGAACTTTTTCTGTAAGTTCTACACAATTTAAACAAAAAGATCATGTGGGTGTTGGTGGTGGAGGAATGATTCAACTACAAGCCCCGCCGTGCTCGGGTATAGTCAAGAGAGAGATGAACGGTGGTCGTGGCGGAGGAGGGTCGTCCTCCGATTCCCTCTCTGATAACTCCGATGGGAATTTCTTATCAATGGTAGACAACAATAACAGTGAGTTTGTTTCTCGAGATTCTCTCTCGTGGCTTTACTTTTGGTTTCTCGACCTCCCCTCGAACAAAATACCATTGAGTCTCCTCTTAAATAGTCATCTATCCGTCTAGCACTATCTAGGTCAACTCCTGTTCTCTAGAACACATCACTAGTCCAATAGAGCTCAACACGGTTCTTCACTGTGACTACACACTTTCGAGATTCACGACTTCTTTGCTTGACATCTGATAATTTTATTGACATGACTAAGTTAAGTACATAACTGCACAAACCTCCACCCGAACGAAATACCATTGAGTCTCCTCTAAAATAGTCATCTATCCGTCTAGCACTGTCCAGGCCAACTCCTGTTCTCTAGAGCACATCATCAGTCCAATAGAGCTCAACACGGTTAGATTTCTTTGTTCGACATCTGATAATTGACATAACTAAGTTAAGGGCATGACTTTGATACCACTTATTAGGAACAAAAAAAACCTCTACGTCGGTATGATATTATCCATTTTGAGCATAAACCCTAATAATTTTTGCGTTCTCCAAAAGGCCTCGCGTCGATAGAAATAGTGTTCTTTACTTATATACTCACGATCTACCCCTTTCTTAACAGTTGGTAACAAGAAGGGGAAGAGACAGGCGAAGAATAAAGCAGAGTCCACAATGCCAGTAAACCATGTGGAAGCGGAAAGGCAGCGGCGACAGAAACTAAACAACAGATTCTACGCGCTCCGATCAGTGGTACCGAACGTATCAAAAATGGACAAAGCGTCGTTACTCGCCGACGCCGTAGTATATATCAACGAGCTCAAGGCCAAGGTTCAAAAAATGGAGTCCAAGCTAAAACAATCACAACACCAAGCTAGTAGTAGCTTGAGCAATGCATTTGATCAGAAACGGAGCGGGATCTCAACGATCGAGCAGACGGTGAGCTCAACGAGCTATGCGATGAACAACGGCTACAACAATAATACCGTCGAGGTGCAGCTTGTGGGGGCGGAAGCTATAGTGAGAGTTCATTGCAAAGATGAAAATTACCCATCAGCAAGGCTTATGAATGTCTTTAAAGATTTGGGACTTCAAGTTTGTCAAGCAAGCTTGTCAAGTGTAAATGATCTAATGCTGCAAGATGTTGTTATTAGAGTTCCTCAAGGGTTAGCCTTGAGAGAAAAGACCTTAAGAACTGCCATACTTCAAAGACTTGAATAATGTTGCATGGAATAACGTTCTTCGTTTCGTTTCGGTTTATGTTGTGAATCAGTACGTGCATGTTTTAAGCTTTGTACGATCAAGTGTTGAATCTGTGTCATATATATATACTGTTCGAATAAGATTGTGTCGTTCACTTTGAGCTTCATTATTGGCCATTTTTAGGTCATTTTTCATCAAGGTACCATTGACGACTTTTTTCATTCTTCAAACAAGTGTCATTAAGAGTTGTTGGAGCGTTCGAAAAAACTTGTATCTGTACAAGACCTGACAATCCAAACCCGAACGTGAAAACCCTAATGGATGAGCAAATAACTGAATGAACTTTTGTCGGGTATTGCTCGAGTTCTATTAAGTTATACAAAGTCAAATTTTATAAAAGTAGAAGTAACTTATGATGGAAAGTTTGTTTGGGTTCAAATGGGAAAAACAAAGATTGATGATCAAATTATAATTCAAATGTGTGTTTTCCATGGGGTTGAAGTCAATTGTTTTGTTTTTTGGGAACTATGTTCATTTTGGAAATATGTTTCGATAGCAACAAAAACGTTACTAAAAGTCTAATTTCGATCGTCAGATCTACGGAAAAAAAAAAAAAAAGGCTATAAAAGGTTGATTACGGTCAGGGGTATTCGTGGGTTAGGTTGGAAACCTGACCCAATTGTTCGAGTGGTCAATTTTTTAGGTTGGGTTGGTTTGAGTTGATCACAGTCGTTTTTGTCCGATTCAACTTCATTTAGGAGAACACATGAACCAATTCAATCCATAAAATTTTTATTTATTTGAATCCTACCTGACCCAATTCAAATAAGTTCATAACTCAATCTGATTATGAATTAGGTTAACCAAATTTTTCGAGTCATACGGTTTTATGGTAACAATGGGCACTACGAGAGATGAGACAGCGTGTAAATTTCAATATAGAATGATTAAATAGTTTGACTAATTAACCATTGTGGAGCCTACTTCAAAGTAGCGTAATTGATTAAAGAAATTAATAAGTACAATGAGAAGTTTGAATTCCAATTAAGATAAAAGTTACTATTAGCCGAGATTACTGACGAAGGGAAAGAAAGTGATACGTGCACCTACGATCTGAGTTGAGAGACTTTGAATTTAATAAAGTTTCGATATTATTTTATAAACACGAATCTTACTTTTGTATAAATCGTGATTAGCAAGTCTCTTAAAAGAAAAATTCGAAATGTAGAACTTTCTTTCTAAGATCCGAAACTTCTTTCCCGAGATTTGACTGTGACTCAAACACATGATCAGGGCTTGTGTAAGGGCTATGACTCGAATACATGATCTAGGCTTGTGATAGCGTATGGCTCGAACGCATGGATAAAGCTTGTGATGGCTTATAACTCGAACACATGACTAAGGCTATTGATTGCTATTAACTCAAACATATGACCCGAGTTTGTGTGAGGGCTATGACTAGAATACGTGAACAAAGTTTGTGATAGTCTTTGGCTTGAACACATAGTCAGGGCTTGTGATAGCCTACAACTCGAATACATGACCAAGATTTTGAGAGGATTATGACTCAAATACATAGCTAAAACTTGCGATAGCCAGTAACTCAAACACATGGTCAAAACTAACTCGAACACAAGACCAAAGCCACTCAAGCTCAATAAGATTGTGTCGGGCAAAGATGGATACATTAAGTTGGTACTATTGTAGGGTACCAACTTTGTAGAACAATTATTTTTGTCTCCCAAGCATGTGGAGATGCCTTTATTAAGTGTCCACACCCACCACAAATTGCCTTTATCCATTCTTCACCCCATAGCCACACATTTGCTTCTAACCTCATCCTCAAGTTCGAGCTATTTATCTCGATCTAAAAATCAGTTCTTTCTATATTTTCACAATGGATATAGGGTTAAAATATTAGCAGTCGTAAAAGTTCAAAATGGCCATATTTATGAAAGTCGTACTAAATTTGTGCGTAAAAATGTATGTTTTTTTTCAAATCTTTCAATATTCGCTCGATACAAAGCACTATTACTCTAACACAACGAGTAGATTACAAAGTTTATAGAAGACCAAGGACCAACGTGGTCGGTCAGCTTCACATAACCCTGAACGGAAACCAAACATATCAAATTTTTATATCAATTTAAGCCTAAAATCAACACCATCCGACAAATGATGACTCCTAAATATTTGGACGAGCTTGTGCGTACCTCAACTAAATCTCACCTAACAGTGCAAAATGTAAGCCATTCTTTGTTGCTAACTCCTCCCATATTCGTCTCTAGCAAGAACATCAGTTTCAGCATAAGCTTCTTGGAGGGCGTAGTTACTCATCAGCTTGGTAACCTATGAAGCAAATAAAAAAGTTCAGATTGAAATTAGGAGATGGGTAAAAATTAAATCTAGTTTTCTTCTCCAAATTCCAAGAAAATTGCTAGAAAATTTAAATTTTCTTCTCTTAGATCACTTTTTCTCGTCTATTTTTCTACTAATTACTATGTATTATGTGTTAATGTGAGTTTATAATAAGATATCTTGTTTGTATAATCAATGTCTCCTTTTGCACACTGATGAATGAATGATTTTACCCCTCATGCATAGTGAATGGGAGAAATTTCTCATAATATGTGCTATTTTATATTAATTTCTACTAAATAGACCGAACGAGACTTTGGTGTATTGGAAGAACACACAAGGCACCTTTTTAACATAGAGAGAGCAGTGTTCCAGATCATAAGGGAAAATTCGTTCTATGTAAAGTGCTTTGCATAAGGTCTAGTTCCTTGGGCATTGGATTGGCGACAACGTGAGTTGGCCGGATCAAGAGAAGGTGCGTGGCCATGGTGGAATGAGAGACGCCACGCAAGGTGCAAGAATTACAATTCTTCCTCATATTAGTTCTACATACTTCCAAATTTGTTTTTTCATTGAGTATATATTAAACTATAGGTGGTTCATCGAAGGCTTCTCAGGTGATCGACCAAAAGGACTCAAGCTTTCTAATATATTAGTAAAGGGTGAATGAGGGGCGTGTGCAATAGTTTTCTTTCTCCCATTTACCCATAGTGAAGAACTAAAGACTACTTAGAGTATTCAGGATACCAAAAACATTCGGAATTAAACCATATATTTAGCCTAACTTTAGTATAACCAATAATCGAGTTGGGTTCTTTTTCTTCTATATCACACTAGACCCTAAATCAAGGCCAAATCTAAGAAGGCTCACAAGATAAGCTAAGCATTATTAAAATCTTCTTGTTTTCAAACAATTAGGATAACATTCGAGGCAAAAATAATAATCATAATAATTTTCGAGCAAGAACTAGAAGACTAAGGTGTTCGAATATTGATTCAAATAATTGAATGATATCTTTTTCTTATACAATTTTAGAGTATATATCATATTGATTGAGCTAAGTTTCACTAAAATATCACAAGAAACCCTGATAGGACATGAGCTCCAAATTGCTGTCACAGGATAGAACTACAATAATTTTAGCAAATAGGTGGCTTTAGATCCCATGGAAGATCTATACTCCCATCTTTGCCCATAACAAAGCAACAATGTCACATAACCTTCTATGAGGATCAAGGGTATCAATGTATATTATTGTTACTCTAGATGTCTTTCAACTCTAAAGTTTGTTTCTATTTTATCCACTTTCAAAATTATAAATTTAGTCTTTAAACATTGACATTTCTTAAAACTGATGTATCTACTCATCACTCGAATTAAAAGTTTAGGATTCTATTAAATATAAATTTAATTTGTCAAGAATCTATCCGACACAAAATTGAAAGTTTAAATATCTATAATATGCATGGACAAAAGCCTCAATCTAATAACTACACTTATAACTTGACTATTTTGTTAAGTTCTCCAACTTCGGCAGCCTCCATGGATACCAATAATCTAAGTAAGTTGCGCTTAAACAATATAGAAAGGGATTTTTTTTCTCTGTTTTTTTTTTTTTTTTTTATACTCAGGATGTTGGGGACTGACCCTCAGTAATTCTGGGAATGTGCGCCCTCCCAAGGAACAAATCTGGAGACATCAAGGGTTATTTCAAGGAAGGATTTAAGTTTAAGGAACAAGTTTCTTCATGGTCTCGATAGAGGAGTCCATAATTAGATTTCTTTCACATTGTACCATCTTTAACTGGCAAAATCCCATTAGTCCTTCCCAAATTAATGAATGATTAGGTTAAATTTTGAAGTCCCGTACTTTTAATTATGTGTTCAGTAAATCCGTGAATTTTAAAAAATTCTAAAACTTAAAGATTAAATTTATAACTTTGAAAGTTAAGAATAGCTCCTATCACATGTCCCTTTTAACCAGTAAACTTCACATAGGAAGAAAACTGTGAGATCTCACATCGGTTAGGGAAGAGAATGAAACATTCTTTATAAGGGTGTGGAAACCTCTCCCTGGCAGACAGACGCATCTTAAAAACCTTGAGACGAATCCCAAAAGAGAAAACCCAAAGAGGACAATATCTGCTAGCGGTGGGCTTGGGCTATTACAAATAGTATCAGAGCTAGACACCGGGTGATGTGCCAGTGAGGAGGCTGAGCCCTGAAGGAAGTGGACACGAGGTGGTGTGCTAGCAAAGACATTGGGCCCTGAAGGGAGGTGGATTGGGGGGTCCCATATCAATTGGAGAAGGGAATGAGTGCAAGTGAAGACGTAGGGCCCCAAAGGGTGTGGAAACCTCTCTCTAGCAGGCGCATTTTAAAAACCTTGAGGAAAAGCCTGAAACAGAAAACCCAAAGAGGACAATATCTGCTAGGGATGGGTTTGGAGTCATCTTAGGACTTCGCTAATACAAAGTCTTTAAAGCTATGACATTGTGCAGGCTAAAACAATCAAGGTTTCTAAGAATGTTTAACGGTGGAGTTTTTTTCTACCACAAATCAGACATACATTTCTAATTTGTTTCTAGAGAGGACAAGGTGTATGTTAAAATATTAATTCTGAAGACACATGTGAAAGTTCAGGATAATCCCACTTGCCAATCACAAGATATGAAACTTGAAAGAATGCATAATTTTATTCACTGGGTTGTTGGTGGCAGAAGAGTAATTCATGTGAGCAGAGAAAGTATGCATGAAAAATAAGCACCCGTGACTTCTCATTTAGCAATACAGACAAATTCCTGATCCTATATTCAATTCAGTATTTCCGCCTCTTATTTTGGCATCCAAAGTTCTCCCCTTCTTCCACGTAAATTACGCCTTACTTTTGCTAATATTCAATACTACACAATACCCCATAAATTCAATTCCTTAGTTTTTTCTTCTTTCTCTCTGACTTTATCATTCCTTTATCCAATCCAATCCCAACCGTAAAGTTGGTTTGTCCTCACCTCACCTATTAACTTCCATTTTGGCGCAGTTGATCCCGTGAATAATTTCTCTCTCAACCAAAAACAAACAAAATTTTCTTCTCTATAAGAACGCCCCATTTCACCACGGCTTCCTTCATCATTCCAAGTGAGTGTTATAATATTATAACACATAAAACAATGCCTTTTTCAATCACTTTGGCCCTCTACTTCATTTTGTCTCTCTTTACCTTATCTTCCTCTGCTTTCACTTCTCAACATTACTCTACTGCTCTTCAATATTCCATTCTCTTCTTTGAGGGACAGCGATCCGGGGAGCTACCCTCGAACCAACGTCTCACATGGAGAGGCAATTCCGCCTTATCGGATGGCTCCTCTTATCATGTGCTTGTTCCCCTTTTGCTTATTTTGATGTTCATTACTTCTATAAGTCTAATCTAGCTGATATTGATAAATAACTCAGGCTCTAACTTAATAAGACGTGAATATGAACTTTCCAGGTTGACCTTGTTGGTGGCTACTATGATGCTGGGGATAATGTCAAGTTTGGCTTGCCAATGGCCTTTACTACTACATTGTTGGCTTGGAGTGTCATTGAGTTTGGTGACTCGATGGGGAACGAGATTGATAATGCAAGAGAAGCAGTCCGTTGGGGGTCGGATTATCTATTGAAGGCTGCCACCGACGCGCCTAATGGCTTATATGTTCAAGTGAGTAGAGTGACTATAAAGAAGAATAAGATGATTAAGATAATAATAATCACTATAATAAGGATGTTTGTAACGTATGTAAACTTATGGTGTTAAGGTGGGAGATCCAAACCTTGATCATAAATGTTGGGAAAGGCCAGAAGATATGGACACACCACGCACTGTGTATAAGATAACCGCTCAAAACCCGGGCTCTGATGTGGCAGCAGAGACTGCAGCTGCATTGGCTGCAGCTTCGATTGTGTTCAAAACATCCGACCCTTCGTATTCCAACAAATTGCTCGACGCAGCCTTAAAAGTGAATCATACTCCCACACCCTCCTATTTCATTTTTCTTTCACGTAGACCATAGCCATTGGACCTCATTATGCTCCAAACAAAGTAATAAGTTCCCTTTAATGCAATGCAGGTATTCGATTTCGCAGACAAGCATAGAGGTGCTTACAGTGATTCCCTCCATTCAGTGGTCTGTCCATTTTACTGCTCTTACTCAGGATACAATGTAAGTAAGAAGATACACATAAACCTACTTGTTTTCTTTCTAGGTGTTGTTTTTTCTGAGTTTATATGACTTCTATCAGGATGAGCTTCTATGGGGTGCCTCATGGATATACAAAGCCTCAAAAAACAGCATACATTTGAACTATATCCAGTCCAATGGCCATATACTAGGAGCTGATGACGACGACTACACGTTCAGCTGGGACGACAAGCGCCCTGGAACCAAAATCCTTCTCTCCCAGGTTTGTGCTTCCTCCCTCTAAATCAAAATCAGTCCAAAATCTAATTCCTAAACTCAAGCTTGATGATCTTAACGTCGCGTGGACCTTTGCCACAGGATTTCCTAGTGCAAAATTCAGAGGAGTTCCAAATCTATAAAGCACACTCAGATAACTACATATGCTCCCTCATTCCAGGAACTTCCAGTTCTAGTGGTCAATATACTCCTGGTTAGCAAAAACTAACTCTTTGCTTGTCATTACTTTATGTGTGTGCATATATGAGGTCTTAATCCTGTTTTTTGTTTATGTCCTTAAACATTAAGCATTTTTTCATATTGATACTTGAATTTTTAAAATATTCATTTTGGTCCTAAAACTTTTTCCTTTAACAAACGATCATTCTAGTCCAAAACTTTCAAAATGTCTATTTTAGTACTTCAACTTCTAAAAAAGACAATTTTTGTCCATTACCATCAATTTGTGCTTGCTACCTAATATTTACCCACCCAATACTCACTTTCAACTTACCTATGTGTTCATACATTAATAAACGTATTAAAGATATACTATCCATTCATTTAAATCAAAATGGTACTTTTTAAAGTTTAGGAACAAATTAAAGACAAATATGAATGAAAGTTTAAAGTAAATAGGCCAAAATAGATATTTTGAAAGTAAAGTGACCAAAATGAACTAAAGTTGGAAAGAACATGAAACAAAATTAACTAAAGTTGAAAGTATAGACACTAAAATCACAGGATGGAGGACTAAAATGTAGTTTAAACCTATACACATGAAACCAAAAGCAGAGCTAGTCCACAAACAAGACAGAACAGATCCCCATTTTCAATGAAAACAAATCATGATCATGAAATGATAAGTGCAGGAGGACTATTTTTCAAAGGAAGCGAGAGCAACCTGCAATATGTAACTTCAGCAGCCTTCCTCCTTCTAACGTACGCGAAATACCTAAGCTCCAATGGAGGATCAATTCGATGTGGAACTTCAAGGATTTCACCAGAAGAACTAATCGCAGAGGCAAAGAAGCAAGTTGATTACATATTAGGAGAAAATCCAGAGAAAATGTCATACATGGTGGGATTTGGAGATCGATACCCTCAGCATATTCACCATAGAGGCTCCTCTGTGCCGTCTCTTCATTCGCGCCCTAATCGAGTTTCTTGCAATGAAGGCTTCCAGTTTCTGTACTCTTCTTCCCCCAATCCGAACGTGCTCGTTGGCGCCATTGTTGGTGGACCTGATAACGGCGATAAGTTCTCCGACGATCGCAATAACTATCAGCAGTCGGAGCCCGCCACTTACATAAATGCTCCATTTGTTGGCGCCTTGGCCTATTTTTCAAAAACGCCCTAATGGATAATTCACCCTTTGGGCGGAGCTAAGAAGGAAGGAGAGAGAGGTCATTTTGGACATTTGTCGTACGTGTCTCGGTTTAGGGTTTAGATCGAGCTCGATCGATCGAAAGTTCAAATCTCCACTTCTTTTATTGAGCTAAAAAATATATATATTAACATTTTAAGAACCCGATCGTGCTGAGTCTAATAGAAATTTTCTAGTTTATTTAGTTTTTTCTCGTTTACTCTTATACTCTTGAACTTGAGTAGCTCGGGTATTGAGTTTTAATCCTATGATATATAAACGAAATAGGAAATGACCATATAAAATTATTTCAAAGCTCAAAACGGAACAGTGAACCTGATCTCTAAATCTATTCTAACCATTAACAGAATCAGGGTTTTGCTCGATCGCTCGAAAGTTCAAATCTCGACTTCTTTTATTGAGCTAAAAATATATATATATTAACGTTTTAAGGATCCGATCTTACTGAGTCTATTAGAAATTTTCTAGTTTATTTAGTTTTTTCTCGTTTACTCTTATACTCTTGACCTTGAGTAGCTCGGGTATTGGGTTTTAACCCTATGATATATAAACGAAACAGTAAACCTAATCTCCGAATCTTTTCTAACCATTAACAAAATTAGGGTTTTGCTCGACCGCTCGAAAGTTCAAATCTCCACTTCTTTTATTGAGCTAAAAAATATATATATTAACGTTTTAAGAATCCGATCTTGCTGAGTCTAATAGAAATTTTCTATTTTATTTAGTTTTTTCTCGTTTACTATTATACTCTTGAATTTCAGTAGCTCGGGAACTGGGTTTTAACCCTATGATAAATAAACGAAATAGGAAATGACCATATAAAATGATTTTAAAGCTCAAAACGGAACAGTGAACCTGATCTCTGAATCTATTCTAACCATTAACAAAATTAGGGTTTTTCTCGACTTCTTTGAGCTAGTATATATATATATATATATATAAAGTTAATTTAAATATAGTTCGGTGGATATGAAATCTTCATATCTCGATCGTTACAGTTCATTAAAACAGACTGTAGATCATTCGTGGCATCGAGGAATTTAAAAAAATAATAAAAATAAAAATAAAAATAAAGCAAAAAATAAAATAAAATAGGAAAATCAAAATTTAATTTCTTCCTTCCATAGGTTGTCTTCAACACCAAGATTGGTGGAAGTATAAATTTCCAAATTAAAATAAATAAATAAATAAAAATAATTTATTGATTCCGATATAACTATAGGGAGATTTGCAGAAGCAGATCTGAGAGATAAGAAGAAAACTCCGATCGTCTTCTTCGTCGGCTTCAACTCTCGTCGCCGTGGCCGCCATGGATTTCTCCTCCTCCATCTTTCTCCTCCTTGTTTTCCTCTTACCTATATCTTCTTTTGCAGAGATTCGCTTCACCGACATCAGAAATGACAATCGACCCATCATTCCTTTCGACGTCTTTGGCTTCAGCCATGGCGGTCGTCTCGAGCTCAACGTCTCTCATGTCTCACTCTCCGATACCAATCCAGATCTGGACCTCTCCAAGGCTGGATTCTTCCTCTGTACTCGAGAATCGTGGCTTCATGTGATCCAGCAATTAGAGGAAGCGGAAATCTCTTGCGCTCTTCAATCCGACCTCGTCAAACCGGTCTACACCTTCAATTCACTCAAAGGTCAGGACCGATTCGATGTTCTTTATTCCCAGAGTGATGCCGATCAATACACTCTCGTTTTTGCTAACTGTCTTCAGCAACTTAAGGTTTCTATGGACGTTCGATCTGCTATGTACAATCTCGAAGGCAAAAGCGGTCGCCGGGATTATCTTTCGGCTGGGAAAACCATCCTCCCGAGGATTTACTTCATTTTCTCTATGATTTATTTCTTGCTCGCTATCGTATGGATTCATGTTCTTTACAAAAAGCGATTGACGGTTTATGGTATTCATTTCTTTATGCTTGCTGTTGTGATCTTGAAGGCTTTGAATCTTATCTGTGAGGCTGAGGATAAATCGTACATTAAGCGCACTGGGAGCGCCCATGGTTGGGATATTCTGTTCTACATATTTAGTTTCTTAAAGGGTATCACCTTGTTCACTTTGATCGTCTTGATTGGCACTGGTTGGTCTTTCTTGAAACCCTATTTGCAGGACAAGGAGAAGAAGGTCTTGATGATTGTGATTCCATTGCAAGTGGTGGCTAATATTGCCCAGGTTGTGACTGATGAAACTGGGCCATTTGAGCAAGAATGGGTCACTTGGAAACAGGTGTTCTTGCTTGTTGATGTGATCTGTTGCTGTGCTGTTTTGTTCCCCATTGTTTGGTCAATCAAGAACTTGCGTGAGGCTGCACGAACAGATGGAAAAGCAGCTGTGAATTTGATGAAATTGACCCTTTTTAGACAGTATTACATTGTGGTTATATGCTATATCTACTTCACTCGGGTTGTCGTTTATGCACTTGAGACGATTACATCGTATCGGTATCTTTGGACGAGTGTGGTGGCCGGGGAACTGGCAACATTTGCATTTTATGCATTCACTGGTTACAAGTTCAAGCCTGAGGCTCATAATCCTTATTTTGTAGTTGATGATGAGGAAGAGGAAGCAGCTGCTGAAGCACTGAAGCTTGAAGATGAGTTTGAATTGTGATGAAGAAGTGGGCGCTCTCTTCTGATTGTGAGTTGTAAGGTAGAAAAATTCTCCTTCCCAGTTTAAAGTATATGTGTTTTTTTTGTTCAATCTGGCAATTACAGGCATGGCATGATGTCTTCCTGATATATGTTTTTGGTATTTCCATATCTCTCAAGCCTGTAGAATAACATATATCAATGTCTGTGATTTGGATTGTGTGTACACATACTGACCATAAAGCATAGTGTTGTACCTTTCATGAGCTATTGGTCTTGTCAATCTCTTGTTCCTTATGGCTCACAAATGCGTGTTCTGCACTTAATAAGTTAGAACTTTTGACTAGTTTTTTATTTGTTTTGTTTTTTCATCATTCATTTTCGATGTTTTTTCTCTCCCTAGGTAAACTTTTGAATTTTTAGGGGAATTCTAGAAACAAAAATATATTTTTTTCTCTTTCCAAAACTTAGTTCGGGTTTTGCTAAAGCAAATCAAGCCCCCTTATATGTCCAGTCAACTGTTGCGCCTCAACGACATTTCGAGGATTCTTTTCTGTATGAGTTTGATAAAAAGACTACATTTCTAAAAAGTTGTAACAGTCCAAACTCACCACTAGTAGATATTGTCTTCTTGGGCTTCTCCTCAAGGTTTTTAAAATGCATTTGTTAGGGACAGGTTTTCACTCTTATAAAGAGTGTTTCGTTCCCCTCTTCAACTGATGTGGGATTCCACAATCTACCCCTTTGGGGCCCAGCATCCTCACTGACACTCGTTCCTATCTCCAATTGATGTGGGATCTCAAATGCAAAACTAGGAATCGAGTATGAAAAGGGTCTTTCTTCATATTCAATTGGGTGGGTTTCCTCTATCCTAGCTCTTTTATATATATATATATATATATATACACACACTAGTGTATGCATTGATATATGAGAAGTTCTTGCATACATTTTGAGCTGGAGAGAATAGGTGCAACCGGATGAAATGTATCCAAATATTGTTCTATACAGATGGATAGGAAATTGGGAGGCAAGCTTGTGTTGTAATAAGAAACTAATCAGGTAAATCTCATGGCAGAGAGTTCCCTCCAATTGGACACCCATTTTGATACTGCTTATAAAACAGGTTTTAGGTGTGATGTGATTTTTGTGCTTTCTTTCAAACCCCATTATGATAGATTTTTGTTAGGTAACAAAAATCCAATTGATAGTTAATTGAACAAAACGTATTGATTATCATTTTAACCCCTCCATGTTGGTAAAGAGTCAAGATGGTTGAATACAAACTTCGATTTTTCTTAATATAAGGAAACATAAATTGGTTCTATTGGACGTGCAATTGAACGTTTACAATTTTATTAGACATGAAATTTATTAATTTTTAAAAAAAAATTAAAATTTTCAATAGAACTTATAATTTAATTTAATCCTACAAAAAAGAAAATAAACATTAACTGGCCTTTGTTTTAATTAGAAATAGGAATATTCTCATCAACCTTTCATAACAGTATGGAACTACCTTTAAGTAGAAATTCATCAAAATATCATATAAAAATTTGCACGTGAATAGTTAAAGAAGACAATCTGTCCAACTTTCTAACAATTTCTTATTCTAAGAGTAACTTCAAAGTTAATAATAATACTCCAACTTTAATAAAATAGGAATATTTCTTTAACCAAATAACAGAATTCAAGTTTTTTTTTTTTTTTTTTTTTTTTTTTTTTTTTTTTGTAATTTCTTCAAAAATAACGAAATAACATAATTTTAAAATTGAGGTCAAATCTAGCAATAGCTCATGCCGAGATGTAGCATGGTAGAAAGAGATGTGGCGTGATAGAAAGAATATATCGTACCACACCAAGTTTCATTTCCCATCATTGCAATTTGTCTAACAGCCATGAATGGTCTACTATTATGTATAATAGTAGCATTCACGTGACAAAGTCGATGATGATATGTACTCTTTCTTCATTCAGGTTGAAAGTTCAAATCTTTCATACCAAAAAAGAAAAATACTACTTAATACTCGATGATAATCAGAAGCTCATCAAAGAAAGTTACAACAAAAGCTTTCTATACTGGTCTGCCTCTTCAGCCATCTCCTCTAGGTTTCTATCTTTCCTCTCCTTGTCCAAATCAAGATGCTGCTTCATCTCTTTCTCCTTCTCATCAATCTATATCACAATACAAAACATGAATTAGATTTTTTCTTTCCTATCAGAACTCTAAAAGTATTGTGATATATAGAAATGGATTCATCATCATCATCATCGTCTTACAGCATCATAAATCTCATCATTTTTCTCAAAGTCACCACCCTTCCTTGGGAGAATATGAATGTGGACATGGGGTACAGTTTGTCCTGCCTGAGGACCATCCTACAAGATCACCCTCAACTAATTAGGAGGTTAGGAGAATAAAACACAAATCCATAGCTCTGTCCAGTGCCACACCTACCCGTCGACGATGCGCATTACAAAAACAAACAAATAAACCATGTTGATTCATCAGAGTTCAAGTCACCTCATTCATTTTAAATATTAGAACTATTTGCACAACTCTAAGATTGAGTAGCCTCCATGTGCTTTTGAATGCCTTCCTAAACTATGGAACTAACCAAAAACTATGAATATTTGAAAAAGCACTTTTCACCCGACTAAAAACTCACTTCTTGCACCACAACACATTGTAATAGGGCATCCAAGGTATCAAATAGAAAGAAAGACATGGCAAGAATCCAGGTAGACAAAGGGCATATTATGACAGTACAAGAAAAATAGTAATTAATAATTTAACAGAAAGGTTATGATGCTAGGAAACTTCAAATTACTTAACTCCAAAAAATTATAATAGCAACTACAATGAAGGCTCTAGAAAGAAATTTATTTGACTAAAATAAAACAGAACCCAACAAACAAAGTTGATTAAATATCAGGTGCATCGATCAAATGCCAGTCTACTACCAATGAGTTGAAGACAAGTAAAGGAATCAATGTCTAAAAGAAATCTGTATTTATATATCTTCAAAATGGCTTACTTGAATTGCAAATGTGAGTGATGAAGCTTCATGGTACAACTCTAACTGACGACCAACCCGTTGAGCAGCGAGCCATAGGTCACAAGTCTCGTCAGGAGTGAGATCAGCAAAGCGCTGAACTTCACGCTTTGGGCAGACAAGCACGTGTATGAAATGTTAAGTCGAACTAAATTTGAGTGTTTAACAAATTGAACCATAAATTCACATGTATCCTGATGAGAATGTAACTTACCAAAGACATTCAGGGAAATCTTGGCAGGAATCCATTTATAGGCATAATATTTGCAAATGCTTCCTACCTATTTGAACATATATAATCAACACAAATTGAATTGTTGAACTCCTAACTAACAATACCAGTATACCACCAACATAATTCTTTATACAAATGCATTTAACAATTATATTGGCATGAATATCTTTTGCAATCAAAACATTTGAAGTCACTCCACAAAGTAAACCTGTTAGGCTTTCCACTAGTAAATATGAACAACCAAATGTGGGATACTAGATTTTGTGCTAAGAATTTCCTTGTGTTGGAAAAAGATGAAATGGAAATAAGAGGTGCTGCTCATTATATTGAAAGATGAGTGTAGAATAAATTTGAAGGATAATATTGAGAAAAGATAATGCATGGGCTAGAAATCGAAACAGTGTTATCGTTGTTAGCTCAAATCTCAGGGTCATGATGAAACGTTTGATAAATGACTTCTAGAATCGTCATACAAGCACCTCCTAATATAGTCCAGTAAATTGTGCATCAAAAAGGATATGACCTGCAAGGCCAAAAGCAATTCATCAAACAAGAGTAACAAGGAGAAGTTAGAACATTGAATATAAGAACAAAATTAAACAGGTGCAGTTCAACAAAGAGAGAAGCTCTTGCTCTAGAATAATGCAAAGAAGTATCTTTTACATAAGATGCTCATACAAAAATTATTATTCCACTTCAATCATCTAAGAATTTCAGCCAAGCCAGGTTGATGATATGTCCTCACGTTAAATATTTTTGCATAAAGTAGACATTTCTACCTACCAATACTATGACTGTACCATGATAAAATCTCATGAAACTTTCTTCCGAACAAGTCATAAAGACCAAAAAAGCCTAGTCCAATCAAAGAATGAAACAACGCACACACAAAGAAATAGTCAACACAAATTGAAAGACAATTAGAGACCAAAAGGGCTGATAGGAACAACAGAAGAAAATTATCAAATATGAAGCCTATACAGATTATTACTTAAATTTGCTCCACTACTCTTCAAGATTTCTAATGTTTAATTGAAGAACATGTCTGATCAGAGCACAGATTATTACTTAAATCTGCTCCAGATCTCGGTTTTACATCAATCAAGCTCTTTATATAAAAATAAACAGAAAAACGTAGTTACTCAAACCGGTTAATCACAGAGAACTACACGATAACGGAAATGGCACTAAAGAAAACTAAAGTAGAGTACCAGGAACAAGAGGACGGAGGTTGACCATGGCGTAAGAGAGACTGGTGCAGTAGAATACTTCCTTCGGGTCAATCTTGTACCGCCCAAACGTGTAATTTTCTGATGCCATCTACAATCGGAAATGGAGGATGAGAAAAATTCGACGAACTGAAAAGGAACAACTACATGTGATGAATTCAAAAGCAAATTTGTGAAAATGAAGAAGAATTACCTTGGCGAAGGATTTCGTTGACGAAGAAGAAATGGAAGTAAACCCTAATTTCAGAAAACAAGAACTCGTAAGGGGAAGAAATGCACGCGATGCGTGGAAACGCAACACCATAATTCTTTTTAGTGAAAAAGTTCAAAATGAAGCTTCTTAAAATTCCTTCCAATTTTTTAATTTTAAAAAATTATATTTAAATACAATTTTAAATTTAAAGATAAATTAGACATCCAAATTAAATTTATATTAAATACTTTTAAAATTTTCCAATTTCTAAATAAATTTTATAAATAATTTAAAAGTTTAGAGATCTAACAGACACTTTTATAAATTTATTTCAAATTTAATAACCAGATTTTAATCATTTAATTATTTAATTTTAATTATTTAATTAGATTAATTTTTAAATATTTATTTATTTTGTCTATAAATTTTAAAAAATATTTGATAAATTTTTATATTTCTAATTTTATATTACGAGACAGTCCTGATATTAAATACTGCATCTTATATCTCGTAAAATATAGTAATATTATCATAGCAACAAAGCAAAAGGCAAAGAAAAACAACACTAAAAAACAGGCACGAAATCTCCCCCACAAAACCCTAATTTGTTGTTGTCAAAGAAAGACAACATTACAAATTTCAACCGAGTCTCGTTTTTTTAACTATTCGTTCTCGGATTGGAATCGTAAATGTTTTCCTTTGGGCGTCGGTACTCCCTTCAAATGGAGGACGCTCGGTGACACCTCGTCATGGCTCTCGTCACTAACTTCCTCAATCAGTTCATCTTCACTATCGTACACGAACCTTGTGTGCTTCCCTGTAAAATTCTTTGCTTTCCCCTTCTCGTTTACACTAATTTTACTAAGTCCCCAACATAGCTCGTCTACCAACCCGTCTTCGTTGTCTTCTTCCTCTTCCTCGTCCTCGATCAGTTCCTCTTTGCTATCATACACGAACCTCACGTGCTTCCCTACAAAATTCTCCGCTTTTCCCTTCTCGTTTACACTAATTTTACGAAGTCCCCACTTTAGCTTGTCTACTTCCTCTTCCTCTTCCTCGTCCTCGTGTTCGATCAACTCTTCTTCATCCATGTCTTTGCCGTGGCTGCTTGCGTTCGCTTGAATCGACCACAGAGAAGAGACGTCGTCATCTTGAGACAGCGACGGCGATAACGACGACAACTTCTCTTGACGGGCGAGAACAGATGAGCAATTTGATGACGTATCTTCATCGATTATCTCGGATTTCTCAGCGAAATCCAACAATAGAGACCGAGTAATCTGATTCTCTTCTTGTTTCTTTGCGTTAAACAGATCAACATCAACGGGATCATCGTTTGTGATATCGAAAAGATTTCCATCCCGAGACATATTCAAGATCTGCAGCGTGTTTGCCGGGATCGGGTCGAGAAGTCCCGCCGGCCAGCTATCTAAAGAAAGCTTAGAAATTTCAGCTTCTTCTTCCACTTTCTGCAAAAGGGTTTTCACTTGCCCTCTCAATAAGGCTTCCCCTGATCCGGGAGTCATCATCTTCGGCCGAAAACTCCTCTGTTTCATCGCAGATGATATCGGTGTCGTCAAATTCCCCGCTGCCAAGCTGACAATGGGGGAGTCATTAGTAATGTCGATAAGCGCCGATCGATCTTGCCCTTTCACCCCGGCCAAATCTTGCAAATTTCGACTCCGCTCCCGGGATTTCGATAAGCCATTGCTGTCATAATCCTCAACCGTCCCTAAAAACACGACCAAAAGAACGCATTCACGTTAGAGAATCAAAGATTAAATTTACCATAACCCATCAATTTAAACCCGATTGAATCGATCTTTTAGTTTCTTCAAGAACGGGATTTCAAAGAACGTAGAAACGAGGCTCACTGTCGACGACGGAGTTTGCAGCAGCGAGAGTTTGGGATCGAGTTACGCGCCTGATCGACGACGGAGTCTCCATTGTAATCTCTGAGAAGGCGGTGGAAGAATTGGGATTCCGGTGAAGGAAACGGAGGAGGAGAGGGGGTTTTATAGGACACGGGAACGGAGTAAATAAAAATATGACCGTTGGAGCGTGAGAGTCCAGAGAAACGCGTTTTTGAAAAACTAGCCGTTTGAGCTTTCTATAAGCAAAATATTTGTTAACTGGAACGGGGCCGGCCGGCGAATTGCATAACTTTGGGGGTATTTTGGTGATTTGAGAAAATTATTGGGCTCGAATTATGGGAATGTATGGAGGGTATTAATGTAGTTTGGCCGGTGAATTGCATAACTTTGGGGGTATTTTGGTGATTTGAGAAAATTATTAGGCTCGAATTATGGGAATGTATGGAGGGTATTAATGTAATTTGGCTGGCGAATTGTATAACTTTGGGGGCATTTTAGCGATTTGAGAAAATTATTGGGCTCGAATTATGGGAATGTATGGAGGGTATTAATGTAATTTGGCTGGCGAATTGTATAACTTTTGGGGCATTTTGGCGATTTGAGAAAATTATTGGGCTAAATTATGAGAATGTTTTTCTAATATAATTATATGGAGGGCATTAATGTAATTTACAAAATGTCTCGCATTATGATACATATTTCTGAAAATTGTTTAGCATTAGATAAATAATTTATCTTAATTAATTTCACTAATTTTAACAAAAAAAAATTAATATAAAAATTTTCCTAAATTAACTAACTAATTTTAATAAAAATACGTTTTAAATTAGTTTTAAAAATATCCATAATAAATTTCAAAAAATATATTTTTTAATTTAAAAAATTTTAAATACCTTTACACTTTTAAAAAAAATAATAATAAATATCCTTATTTTAAAAAAAAAATAAATAAATAATAAATTTTAAAATTTAAAATATTAAAAAGTTCGGACATAGTTAATAGACAATTTTTATTCGTATATTGATAGTAACAATTTTTTTGTATTCCAGGTGAAGATAAATAATATTAATGTTACTTTTAAAATTTTATAAATATTTTTGTAACACGTAATAATATTTTTTAATTTTTTTATTAGGAAAAAAATTAATTTAAGAGTATTTTTTAAATAAAATAGAGTGTAAGGATATTTTTTTTATTAGTTTAGATATTTTTTTTTTAAGACAAATTAGGAATATTTTTATTAATTTAGTATTTTAATAATATTAGGTTTTACCAAAAAAGAAAAAAAAGTTAATATAATAATTAAGTAATAAAATTGGAAAAATAAAACGTGACAAATAAATGGGGATTGGATGGTTGGTTTATTAGGTAGGTGACAGATCCTACCTTCACATTCCGCCTCGCTGGGCCCACCTTTAACGGCCTATAAAAGCCACGTCCCACTTGCTTCACTGCAACGAAGCCCGCCATTTTTGCACTCCCCAAACAAACTTCCTCCGAATCGAATGGAAGGCCGCTTAACTTCCACTCTCACCGATCTTGCCGATGAGCCAACTCTGCAGCCCGATTTCATCCGCGACGAGGATGAGCGTTCCAAAGTTCCTTACAACCAGTTCAGCAATGAAGTCCCGATCATCTCCATCGCCGGAATCGACGACGTTGAAGGCGGCGGCAGGGCCGAGATCTGCCGGAAGATCGTTGACGCTTGCGAGGACTGGGGGATCTTCCAGATCGTCGACCATGGCGTCGATTCGGAAATTGTTTCCGATATGGCTCGTCTCGCTCGAGAGTTTTTTGCACTTCCGTCCGAGGAGAAGCTCCGTTACGATATGTCTGGCGGTAAGAAGGGCGGATTCATCGTCTCCAGCCATCTCAAGGTAATGATATTGAATAAACCTCCTCCGATTCTACATTATTATGCTCGTGGTTTTCAGATCTGTGGTTTTCATTTCTCAATGTTAAATATCGCAACATTTGGATGCATGAAATTTGTTTAAAACATTATAAAATTCAAAAAATAAACAAAAAATTATTGAAATTAATAAATATACAGTTTATAAATTTTATATGAAATTCAAGTTGGTAAAATGTTTTATGGATTCATGTCACGATCTCATGAGTATCGAGGAAATCGGCTTATTTATACAAAAATTAGGGCTAAATTATATGTAAATCAATTTCAAAACTCTAAATCAGATGAGATGGATCATTGACATTAATCGAAAGGAAGGACGTGTAGAATTTAATAGCTCGGTGTTGATCGTACTCATAAACTTTCAAAATCATCTTAGCTTACTTTAAAAATGGTTGCTATTGAGCTAATAGGTTACTGTAAATGGCAAATTGACAGGGAGAAGTTGTTAAAGATTGGCGTGAGATGGTGACCTACTTTTCGTACCCGATTAGAAACAGAGACTATTCCCTGTGGCCAGACAAGCCAGAGGGGTGGGCGGCGAAGACGGCGGAGTACAGCGAGAAGATGATGGGATTGGGGCGTAAGATGTTGGTGGTTTTATCAGAAGCCATGGGGCTGGAGAAGGAGGCCATAGCAAAGGCCTGTGTGGACATGGACCAGAAGATTGTGGTGAATTTCTATCCCAAATGCCCTCAGCCGGACCTCACTTTGGGGCTGAAGCGCCACACTGACCCTGGAACCATAACGCTGCTGCTGCAGGACCAGGTCGGTGGGCTTCAGGCCACCAAGGACGGTGGCCGGACGTGGATCACTGTCCAGCCCATCCAAGGCGCTTTCATCGTCAACTTGGGAGACCATAGCCATGTAAGTCTACTTTTTTTATTCCTGCCTTTTAAAGTGCTCACCCATGATTAAAAGTTGCTAATCAACTTTGCACATTCATCTTTAAAATTTTAAAAATATTTTTGTTTCAAAAATTTCAGTAACCCTAGACCTTTTTTAAAAACTAAAAAAAATAAAAAATAAAAAATAAAACTCAAATACACAATTTATTTTAAGTTTCTTTTTATTAACTATTTGGAGGATAAATGATTTATGTTCATATTCTAACCGTGAATATATTATAAATATCTTTTTTTAAAAAATTAAGTGGGTTAATGCAAAATTTATAAATTTATAAATATATTTGAAACATGATACTAATATACTACTAAACATTTTTTTAAGTTTTATAAAAGACACTTTTAAAGTTTTATAAAAGAAAAAAAATGATCAAGACTCCTAGTATCACACTATCCACCAATATGATTGGTCAAAGTTTTAGAAATTATTAATTTTGTGTCTAATTTGAAGCTCTACTAATTATTCTTAAAAGATGTGTCTAATTTTGTATTTAATAACGTAACAATCAATTTTGTATCTAATAATGAAGGTCTATGTTCGTGAGCTATAAAACTATTAATAATATTAAATATATATTAAACATAAAATTGAAACTTTAGAAATTTATTAGACAACTTATTAAATAACTTGTAATTTAACTTTTCTATATATATATATAATTATGGCAACAACTATGAGAGTGTAGAATTGAGAGTTAAAATATATGTTAAACGTGAGGCTTTTATTAATGGAGATATCTCTCTATTCTAATGAGTTTATGGATTCAAATTTTCATTCTCAAAAGATTTCTCCACTTGAAAATCTTACTTTGATCTCTTGGTTGAGAATGCAAATTTTAACACAAATTTTAACCAGTAAAACTATGTTCAAAGGGGGAAATTGAGTTGATCTCTTACACACTAGATATTTAGGTACGGGTTTATCACGATGGCAAAGACTATTTAAGTTGGAAAAAGAGTAATATAAAGTTTTGGCATTACACAACAAACCCGTATAATAGTGGATTCTCATCAGTATGACTTGGTTTGACCATATATTATTGATTGGTGCAACAGTATCTAAGCAATGGGAGGTTCAAGAATGCAGACCACCGAGCAGTAGTGAACTCAAACTCAAGCAGGCTATCAATAGCGACATTTCAAAACCCTGCGCCAGAGGCCATTGTGTATCCACTGAAGATCAGAGAAGGGGAGAAGCCTGTTCTTGAGAAGCCCATCACCTTCAGTGAGATGTATCAGACCAAGATGAGCAGGGACATTGAGCTTGCAAAGCTTAAGAAGCAGGCCCAACAACAAGCCCAAAAGCTTGTTGGATAAGCCCCATTTTGTGGGAGCCCAAGCCCTTTTACAGAAATCGATACATTAATATGAAATTGTTTTCAACCTATACATAATTTAATTGGTCAAAACATTAATAACTCGACTTGAAAGATTATAAGATCACACACGTTATATATTAAACATTTCGATCATGAATATTATAACATTTGCATGTAGAGTTTGATTGCCAATTGGGAAGAGTGATGGGGATTGGGGAACGAAAAGAATCATGTCCCAATCCCAACTATTCACGAAACGTGAGAAGCAGATGAATAAGAATTTCTTGTTTAACTAAATACGAGTTGCTAAACCTTGTAGCGTATATGAATTTGCTTACAAAAACTCAGTTGTCTCAAAATTCAAACTTCTAAAAAAGACACGACAAAGTCTAATCTCAACATGGACAAAAAGACTCAAGATTAACTCACCAAACAACCATATTGATCGCTCAGGATATTTATGAGGCCAAATCAATACCTGCGGCTGGATAAGCTAGTACTCATGCGTCTCCCACGATGGTCTACTTTCATTTAATATATCACTTCTTATTGCTCGCTCAATAGGTCTAACAGCGAAGAGATACTGTAAAAAAAACAAGCCAACATAAGAAGCAAACAGATGGGGTCAGTCCCTAAATCGTAAGAGAAGAGGAAAATTAAAGAATCGTTTTAAGTTTCAGATGCATACTTGGAGTACAACAATGAAAGGAATCAGCAACTTTCCCCTTTGATTGGGGTTTGGGCCTGCGATCAAATTTTTATCAACAAAAATAGACTTGGTTCCTTCTTTCAACACAACTGCGGTGATTGTCTCAACCAAGTGAGGAATCCAAGCAATCCCATTTGGAAGAACCTGTTGAGATAAAGATTAGTCCAACCAATAAGTTGGAAAAGATTCTAATGAACATTTTTAAGACAGAGAGAGAGAAGTAGAACCTTTTCATCTTTCTCGTTCTTATTGCACCGTCCACTGTTCTCAACCAAAACAACTGGAATATTCAACGCCTAGAAGGCAAAGAATTTAGATAATACTTTTATCATTCAATGAGCGACAAATAAATTAAGTAATCTAATCTTCTGTGGAACAAAAGGAAGACATGGATTTCATCTCATGTCGGATTTCTGATAGATTTTACTGAAAGAAAGATCAAAGACATGGGCAGGAAATCCTTGAATATCTTCAGTTGAAATCTATCAGTAACAGACAAATTTACTGAAGATATTCAATGATTTTCCTTGAAATCTATCAGTTATTTAAATGATAAACCAAATTTTTATTGAGAAAAAAATGAAAGAAAACAGGGGCAGGAAATATGTTCACATGTGATGACATGAGTATTATCGACTGAAAATATGTTCACATAGACATATAGGCATACAATAAAAATGTGTACAGAAAACATAATGAAACTCAAGATTTGCTCACAATGGTGAACAAAAATAGCAAAAGCCACCTGAGTATCTTTTTTGTTGAAAGAGGCGCCGAATCGGACGGTTTTCAGTAGAGCTTCTGATCGTCTGGAGAAAAATTCTTCATATGGTACTCCATCTGGTGGGGAAAATTGAGCATGAGTGAGGACGACCAAAGCCCTATTCCATATTGCTTTACCAATGCTGTTTGTTATGGCCTTAATAACCTGCTTTTCCAAGTTATCTACCCTATATGCATCCAAGCGGTCCACATAGAGAAGAATATCTATGGTCTTATTCAAAAGAAAGCTGCTCAAAAAAGAAAGATAAGGAAATACAAAGACAAGAACCAGATAATTATCTCGAAAAAAATCAGTCTGAAGTAAAAAGTAACATTAGAAATTACCGTTTTATGATCTCAAGTGTCTGATCATTGATACAACCTCCTTCTATGATACCAGGTGTATCAATGATGTTTAATGTAAATCCAGCCCTTGAGCGAGAAACCATCACAGGCCTTGCCACTTCTGACTATAAACATTTCATTTCTTAAATCAAATCATGAACCTTCTGTGCACTTCAATCAACCAAAATTCAAGTGAAATGAATAACTGAAGTACCTGAAAAGGACTAACAGAAACAGCTCTTTCACCAATAATGGAATTCACAGTGGATGACTTTCCAACGCCACCCTTTCCCATTACAAGTATGGTCAAGGTGCTGACATTCTGTAGAAAGATATCAAAAGTCAATGAATCATTAGAGATTGTGAAAAATGCAGTGCAAAGGCTTATATGGAAAAATAAATCACGTAGATACGGATTCGTGACCACCACATATGGGTAAAAATGAATATATGACCTCCAGTTTCAGTCTTCCCAACAACTCAAGTAATTTGACTTGTGTGGCCATTGCAAAGTTGTTAATCCCAATCCACTCACGGATAACCTGGGATGCCATGAAGCTGTGTGCGCCTGTCATATAATTTCATGTGGAAAACAAATATTTGCATGAGTCAATAGCCCAGAAATAGACTCCAAGAAGAGGAAACAAATTCGACTATCCATTTGTATGTGTATACATATGTCTACATACAACAGTTGAAGGGATAACATTTTTTAACAAACAGAACAGCCAGAAATATAATATCATAGATTGAGCGTCTCAAATCACCCCAAGAAAAGGACCCTCACAATGCTCAAGGAACAACAAATGCAAGAATATGAGTGGACATTGTCCATGAAACTCAATGCAAAATTCAAAGAATGTCAAATTTTAAAATTACATGAGACTGTACAAAACAACTATATGCACCCGGGAATGAATTTTCACGGCAAAGAGAAGTCAAACTTCAACAATTCGGCAATAGATGAACAACATGACCACAGGAAAATTAAGGTAAAGCTGCGTGATAAGTCGAATAGGTAACGAATTTATACATAATGATTTTATTAGTGAATTAAGTCGAACACAAGCTTGTTCAATGCCAGCAACCTATTCGAAAAAGGATAATACACATGAATCTAACGTTTAGGAAAATAGGAAAACGTAATTTAGTTACTAAGATTATATATACGAGCAAGAAATGTTCACAAACGGAGAAATGCAAGGCCTAAATTTACATCAATACGCACAATTTAGACCGAAAATGAACAAAAGAAAAATGGATTCATTCAGTAACTGAGAGAGGGAGAGGCTGCGGAATACGGAGTGTAAACCTCAGTCGACGAGCAGTTGAAGACGGAGTCGTGCCGGGGGCGACTGCGACGGTGAAGGTGTGCCGCCGTGGGTCGTATCGGAGAGGAGTGGGAGGGAAAAGGAGAAAGAAGGCGGGAGGATAAGATTTATAGTTTATTATTTAATAAAAACTTATTTATATTTAATAAATGCTAGAAGAGAAGAAGCTGGCAGAGAGTGGGCCGCTTTTTAACCCCCAATCCCGGACCGGTTCGGTTCATGAAAAACCGAACCGGTATTTTTATTTATACGATGTTTCTTTGGTCATGTTTTTTTAGTATGATGTCACGTTCATGTTATGTTTTATTCACGTAGATGAAATTACTGTATTTTTACGGGGTGGTCAAAAGCCTCGAGTCTGTGGGTCACATTTAATATCGAAAGTCAACCTATTAGTTAAAACAATTCAAACCTCTTCGTCGTTTACGTCAATTTCTTTGTGAAAAATTATCCATTAGTTACCATGAAACTAAATAAGTTGGTAATTGTCAATATTACTATAAATGAAGAGTTTCAGATCTTTCACCAAGGTAAAAAAAATTATTACAAATTTATGACAACACGGTGCAGTGTTCAAACGACCTATAATTCAAAGAACTCGATCAGTTCAACTCAATCTTTGAGTTGATCGAGTTTTTAAAATTTATTAGACTGGATTCTGAATTTTGAAACCCGAGCATGGTTCGTTACAGATGATTGAGTCGGGTGGTTACAAATCATTTGTACATAGTATATATATATATAATACTTTTTTTATTACCTACTAATTTAATATAATAGATTCTATTTTTATTTTTATGTAGTAATTATACAAATTTATAAGATAAAATATGTTTAAAATATTTAAAAAATAAAAAATTATTAGCAAAAGTTATATTATAATTTAATTAATTAAGATAAATATTGATAAGTCAAACATTAATCCTCAGCCCAGCCGATCCAAGCTTTAATTAACACGTCAAATTTGTATTGACCCATAGATAAGCTATAATTATATTACAGATCCAAGATCTAGAACCTTGTTCTAAATTGAGTCGCTCCACAATTTGATCAAGGCTAGCTTGATTGAATGGGCACTTATACCCCAAGAATGGCTTGAAACTGGTAAAATTGATGCTCGAATTTATAAGAAAAAACATCCATTTGAGATCTCAATTTCATTCATTCACCCATCTCATTTTTACATAACGTATTGTGTTGTATTTATAGTCTATCGACCAAGTAGACAGGATTTATTCCCGATCCACTTTCATCTCCACAAACCTTTGGAATTGGTTAAAAATATTAGGAATTAAATTTATTTTAATTTAGACAATAATTTCATAAATAGAGAATCTAAATTTTTATTATTTTATTAATAATTATTTAATATTTTCAAAGTCAAATTCGGTTCGAAAATTATATTTTGATATCTCACCTCCATATTCATGAATCTAAATATTTTTAAATATGGAAATTAATTAATTGAAAATATAAAAGTTTTAGGAAAAAAAAAAAAGGATAAATTAATTAAAAGCACCAAAATGGGGGAATTAGGGTTTTGGAAACGCTAGAAATACCGTAGATCTCATTTTCTTTCGCCTTCTATATATTACGAAACCCTTTTTCTCTTTTGATTCGTCACCATTTGTGCAGAGAAATTTCTTCCGAACTTTGAAGATGGCGGAAGAGAGATTGACTGGAGTGGTTCAGTGGTTTAACGATTCCAAGGGGTTTGGCTTTATCAAGCCAGATGTGGAAGGCCCGGATCTGTTTGTTCATCAATCCTCCATTAAATCCGATGGCTACCGGAGCCTTGTCGTCGGAGATCATGTTGAGTTTCAGATCGCCCCTGGTGATGATGGGAAATCGAAAGCCATTGAGGTCGTTGCGCTCGATGGATCTTCGGGGAATCGGAGGGATAACTTTGGGGGTGGTGGTGGAAGGGGTGGACGCGGCGGTGGCGGTGGAGGTTATGGGTTTGGTGGATGGAGGGGTGGCGATAGGCGTAATGGGAGCAGTGGAGCCGGTGGGGGTGGGTGTTATCAATGTGGTGAGCAAGGGCATTTGGCTAGAGATTGTACTCGTGCTAGTAACCGCGGTGGTGGTGGTGGTGGTGGTGGCTGTTTTACTTGCGGTGAAGTCGGCCACTTAGCAAGGGATTGTCCACGAGGAAACAGCGGCGGCGGCGGGGGCGGTGCCGGTGGTGGGGCTTGCTATAATTGTGGTGGTTTTGGGCATTTGGCTAGGGATTGCAATAGGGGTGGGGCTGGAGGTGGAAGTGGAGGTGGGGGTGGCGGTTGTTTTAATTGTGGCGAATATGGGCATTTAGCCAGAGATTGCCAGAATGAAAGCCGTGGCAGCGGCGGCGGCGGCGGAAGATTTGGTGGCGGTGGTGCAAACACTTGCTTCAATTGTGGGAAATCTGGGCATTTTGCTAGGGAGTGTCCTGATGTAAGGAGTGAGACAGAGTAATAGTATATAATTTTTCCTTTAACCTCAATATTGCCCTCGAACTATGTTCATCTTTTGGTGTGGATGTTGGCTATACGTAGCTTACTTTAGAGGTTTTTTCTTTTAATATTCCATGGTGGTTTCGCTCTTCAGGGGCAAATTTTATTGTTCACACGTGATGTGGTAATTTGGTTGAATGAGGCATTTTGATCTTCTTTTCTTGTTTCATTACTTTTTATATCTCAGTTCCATGTTGTGCGATGTCTGCTTCAATTGTAATTATCCATCTCAACATCTAATAGCCCATTGACATGAATTGTGATTAAGTTCGATTGATAATGTACGTCGTTGGCATGTTCTTTGTTTTAGCAATACCATACTAGGCCTTCATTTTGTTTACTTCTTCATCATCAATAATGGATTTGTTTTAGATATCATTTACTCTGATACTTGAAATGTTGCTAGCATGCTTGGGTGTACTCTGCTCTGTTTCGCTGACCGTATGTTCTGTTATAAGATCTGTTATGGAAGTGTTTTAGAAGTTGGTTTAGGGTAGTGGTTCTAATCCTGTTTGTCATCTATACTTTCAAGTTTCATAGATTTGACTCGTAGCACAATTTCTGGACTTGTCCAAAAGATTTAACAGAAGAACATGGTAGTACATTGAGGGTTTTAAACAACTTAATTAAAAGAAGGCTAATGCCTTCTTGATGCTTTTATGCTAGAAGATGCAAATAAATGAATGCTAGTTAGTGTTAAGTTACTTCCTTTTTCTTGTAAAGGTGGTGTGTATGTGAGGGGGATGCCTTCTATTTATCCATCCCAGCCTCTTTTTTTCTCTTCTTCCTGAGGAGTTGGTTATGGTTATGCGGGGGAAGTTGGTGAGGAGCGGTCGTCTGAACTTTCAATTTATAAGCATGTCTTGGAGAATGTATTTAGGTAAAGAAATACTAGGAAGTAACTTCTTTTATTTGTTTGAATTGCTAGATTAATGCAAGTGTATTAAATTTCCATCAATATGTAGTATGTGACAAGAACACTAAGAGTAAATAGCAGTACTTTTGGTCTAGGCTTCACAACTTCTCTACAACTATCCATGAAATGGAACTGTTAAAGACTTTATTCTCTCCTTCCTTGCCCGTTCATTTGTGTGATATGTAAGGTTTTTTTCCATGGTAGATAGTGGCCATTTTGAAATGGTTATGGGGATTGCATTATGCATTTGATCTGTTATCAGTTTTCATTCTGAAGGAGTTTTCTTTTGTGGGGTTTTGAATAAAGAAAATGAGTACTCAGGAGGGTTAGGAAGGAGTTGAAAACTCTAGTAGTATCGTCCTCCAAATCGTTCCTTAGCAATGCGATTGCTTGAACAAACCCCTTTAGAATGGAACATCGTATTATGCTTGTACATTTTAGCTAAGATGCTCTTTTTGTCTTGAATTCTTCTGCTTAATTTTGATATGTTATGCATGTCTTGACCATTATAGTTCAGTTCAAAAAGTTGTCCTTATGATATTTGAAACTTCGTTTCTTTCTGCCTATCTGTGAGAGGCTGATGAAGCTTCTCTCGTTGCTATTGTCTTATTTCCATTAACTCTGCTTAATTTCCTCATTGCCAATGAATTACTGAAAAGCTTGCTGCTATTGAATTACTGCCTTGAGAATTTGGGAGATTTTTAATTTGAATCGATATCTTACTATGGTTGGATTAGATGCCAACTTTTGTTCATCTCTTTCATTTGTTCATTCAACCTTTGCTCTGAAATTGAAACGTCTAGGAACAAAGTTATTTCTGGTGCTCTGAATATGCTTTTTTACCAAGCAGTATGAGTTTCATTCTCATTTGATAATTGTTTGTTTAGTTGAAGTTGCGGATTATACCCTCAGCATTTAGCTTAGGAATATCATAATCTAGACTCTTTATTTGTCTTCATCTTCAGGAACAGGCTAAATTAAACTTGTTTATTCAATGTGTATCGGGGTAGGATATGGTCTTTAAACTTTCAAATGTGTTGCTGAATGTTAAAGGAGTATAGCTTTGTTGGGTGAACTTACTTCTCCTAGCTTTTCTCTGAGGGGTAGTTACACATCTTTTTTGGTTCTCGAGGTGAACAATGGATAGCTTTGTTGGGGTGAACTTACTGCTCCTACCTTTGCTCTGAGGGGTAGTCACGCATCTTTTTTGGTTCTCGAGGTAAACAACGGATTCTTATAGTTAACTCTATTAGTTTCGGCATGGAAATCATAGATAGACTCTACTAATGATTGCTTTAACATCTGGTACTGAGTTTCTTCTGTTTTAGTAACAAAATGAACTAGAAGTAGTACCAAACTGAGAGTTAGCAGCGTCAACACATGTACTCTTTACCTGGTTATGGGATATCAGCGTAAACATATGTACTCTTTGCCTGCTTATGGGTCCATATCCCATGACTTAACTAGGTGTGTTATATTCCCATCACAAGATTCATTATGACATGAGTTTTTGCTCATGAGCGATAGTTTTTTTATTAGAGATCTCAATCTAGTATGTATTGACTAGACTGTTAGATCATAAAGAAGCGGTCATATCTTATTTAAGTGTTATGAGGTTCCATACTTCGGGGCTTTAATGAAGTTAATAGAACCCATATGAGGTTTTAAGCTTTAGGGGGAGGGATGAGGATATGCTATCTTCTTTTCTTTCCTTGTTTCCTTTGGATTTTATATTATGTGATTGAACGGTATTCAAAAATTTTGAAAGTCCGAGTATTTTTTAAAGCAAAGTATAAAGATCGATTGTATTTTTAGTATATTAAAGGTGAGTACAACAATAGTAACTAGGAATTCAATGCATAACGACCCATCTAAATTTCAAAGAGAAATTTAGAAATGTGTTCGGGTTTAGTTCCTTGATTCCCAAATCCCATAAACCTAAAAACTTGGAGCCACCTGACCATCCTCTCATGGATTTCTACAATCATGTGACTTCATTTTTGTGCATTCTACCTTCTCCCATAGATTTTTTTTGCTATCAATGAGTCTGTTCATAAATTATTAGACGTTTTTTAAATTTAAAAAATTTATTAAAAGTCATTAAAAGAACCTTAGATCTAAAGACAAAACATATGAGATTCCCTTTTAAATTGTATTAATAGATTTGAATGGCTCTATGTTCAATAAAATTTAATCACCGTCCAAAGCAACATTATGGCTCATTTGTGATGGGAGACCCTAATCTTCAGCTCTTTCATCATGTGCCTCTGCCTTCCCCACATGCCCATTGCTTCCCCTTCCCCTCTTCTATAAATCCCTTTTTCTTCCTCCTCATCCAACACAATACCTCTCCTCCCATGGCTGCTTCCATTTCTCCTCCTCTTCTTCCCTTCTTCCTCTTCTTCTTCTCTTGTGTACATTCAGCTACTTTCACCATTTTAAACCAATGTGGTTACCCAATTTGGCCCGGAGTCTTGTCGGGCGCTGGCACGTCACAACTTTCAACCACCGGTTTCGTCCTGCAGCCAGGACAGTCCAACGCCCTCACCATGCCCCCGTCGTGGTCTGGCCGGATTTGGGGTCGCACTTATTGCTCCCAAGACAATGCTGGTAGATTCTCCTGTGCCACTGCTGACTGCGGCTCAGGCACCGTCGAATGCAACGGTAGTGGCGCTGCCCCGCCTGCTACCCTCGCTGAGTTCACGCTCAATGGTGCTGGTGGACTTGATTTCTATGATGTTAGCCTTGTCGATGGCTATAACGTACCCATGTTAATCACCCCACAAGCTAGCTCAGGTAATACAAACGTCGAAAGCACAACATTCATTTTTGTTTATGTGTTTAAAAGGTTAAATTATAAGTTTAGTTGAAAAGTAGGCGGAGGTAATTGCACGACCATCGGGTGTGCAGCAAATTTAAACACGGAGTGTCCAATGGAGCTAAGAGTGGCAGTGGATGGGCAGAGCGTGGCGTGCAAGAGCGCATGTGGGGCATTTGGTGAGCCGCAATATTGCTGCAATGGCGAATATGGGAGCCCAAGCACTTGTCGACCCACGTCTTACTCAGAGTACTTCAAGTCCGCGTGTCCGCAAGCTTATAGTTATGCCTATGATGATGGAACTAGCACCTTCACTTGCGCCGCCGCCAATTACCTCATCACGTTCTGTCCTTCTCTTTCAACTAGGTAACTCTCGTTATACTTCACCCGAGCATAATTCAACGCTAATTGCTAATATTTTAAAATTTCACACTATAGTTCAGAAAGTCGTATATTTGAAAATCTTGTTTACCTCAACAGAAAGTCGATACAAAGACTTAACTAGGAATAGTGAGTTTTATATTTGTCGATATGCTTAGCGAGAACAACTAGATTGTTGCCTACCATAGCAATATCGGGTTATACGTTCCACTGTTCCAAGATGTGGATGCGGGTGGTGATGATCACCTCCGACCCTATTCAAACTTGAGAATTTGAGTGACCGACATTCCAACCTAATATGGATTCCTACCTCCCACAATCGACCCATCAAAAACTCATATATTTGAAATCGTTGTTTACCTAAGTTCAGAAAGTCGATACAAAGACTTAATTAGGAATAGTGAGTTTTATATTCGTTGATATGCCTAGCGAGAACAACTAGATTGTTGTCTACCATAGCAATATCGGGTTATAAGTTCCACTGTTCCAAGATGTGAGGTGCGGGTGGTTATGATCACCCCCAACCCTATTCAAACTTGAGAATTTGGGTGACCGACATTCTAACCTAATAAGGATTCTTACCTCCCACAATCGACCATCATTTCTTAAGTTGAGTTTTTAGGCAATCATTTCCTATTATTTTAGGAGCTCGTGAAAATAAGGAAGTTGGATGTTCAAAAGATTAGATGACCCACAGTTGTGTTCTATGTATTACCCGTGTTTTTATTAAATTTATTATTTGTTAATCTTAATATATGAAAACGAGAATAAAAAATTAGATTTTTTTTTTTTGCTTTTGTAAGATTTAGGGATTTGTAAAATTGTTTTAAATTTTGATTTTAATTTTGTGGGTGTGATGACTATGAATATGCAGTGTGAAATCATCAAACGGGCAGTACCCGCGGGCAGTGGATGTCTCAACAGCCGAGTATTCGGGCAGGCCGTTAGCGTCGGTGGCCGTTATATTCACCGTGACGGCAGCTCTAAGTCGGCGATTTTTGTGTCTCCTTTAAGCCTTCACCATGGGCCATTTGGCCCATCTTCACAAATGGGCCGCTCGGCCCATTATTGGGCCCATTCAACGGAATTTTCTATAGATTCATGCACATATTTTGATTTTAATTTTGTTGTATAGTATTAGATTTTGAGGGTTTTTTTCTTTTTAATTTTGGAAAAATTCCAATTTTTTTGGTTTCAAAATTGGTCTGTGGCCATAAAGATGAGAATTCTAGAGTTTTTCTCGGAATGATTCTAAAAAAAAAATGCTCGTTTACGAGTTAAATCAAATAATTCTATTTCTCGATCTTTCTGGCTTGTTTTTACCGAACTAAGATTAAAAAAAACGAAAAAAAAACTCGTTATTTACCCGTAATTTCTTCCAATTTAGGGTATTGGTAGACGGTACTTAATTGAGTTTTAGGGTTGGAATCTCGACGATATCCCTTTGAGCTTGAATCTCCAAGGGTATTTTTGAAACAAATTTTAAAGTTGAAGGGTATGTAAAAATCGAAAATTTTCAAGGTCGAAAGCGTCATAATTGAAAATCTACACTAAAGTTTACGAGCAATTCTATGGGAAGGACTATGATGTCCCACATTGGTTGGGGAGGAAAACAAACCACCATTTATAAGGGCGGGAAAACCTTCCCACATTGGTTAGGGAGGAGAACAAACCACCATTTATAAGGGTGTGAAAACCTTCCTCTAGCATACGCGTTTTAAAGCCTTGAGAAGCCCGAAAGGGAAAGCCCAAAGAAAAGCCCAAAGAGAACAGAAAACCTTCCTCTAGCAGACGCGTTTTAAAGCCTTGAGAGAAGCCCGAAAGGGAAAGCCCAAAGAAAAGCCCAAAGAGAACAGAAAACCTTCCTCGTTTTAAAGCCTTGAGAGAAGCCCGAAAGGGAAAGCCCAAAGAAAAGCCCAAAGAGAACAGAAAACCTTCCTCTAGCAGACGCGTTTTAAAGCCTTGAGAGAAGCCCAAAAACCTTACTCTAGCAGACGCGTTTTAAAGCTTTGAGAGAAGCCCAAAAACCTTCCTCTAGCAGACGCGTTTTAAAGCCTTGAGAGAAGCCCGAAAGGGAAAGCCCAAAGAGAACAATATCTTTCGGGGAAAGCCCAAAGAGAACAATATCTTTCGGGGAAAGCCCAAAGAGAACAATATCTGGGTCGTTACGGGAATATATTGATGCATAAATGAAAATTTGGATATTATCCAGGTAAAGATGCATTTTAAAATCGTGAAATTGAGGACAATATACAATGGGCCAAAACAGACAATATCTATTAGTGGTAGACTCGAGCTATTACAAAACGAAATTGTACATTTTTCGATTCTCCCAACAAAACATTCCTGAAGTAAACATTATTAGGTTGGACTCATCGGTTCATCCCATCTCGATTTGAGAGGGAAACGAAACATTCCTAGTGTGAAAACCTCTCCCTAACAGATGCATTTTAAAATCGTGAAATTGAAGACAATACGTAACGAGCCAAAACGGACAATATCTACTCGTGGTGTACTCAAGCTATTACAGAACGAAATTGTACATTTTTCGAGTCTCATAATTTTCCCAGCTGGGATTCGTAAACTTTTACTTCTCGGCCAGAAAACATACCAAAAACTCGACCGAAAGGAATAGAATGAAACCTACCATATATATAATAGAGGCTTGTGGGGTTGGATTTATTGTTAAAAGATGAAGAATTAAATGTTAGTAAAAAGTTTGGTAAAGAAAAATTAAATACTAGTGTATTCAATAATTCATCCTTCTAACTTTTAGAAACACTTATTTCTTCTTTTCCAAGAACGTAGCCCTTTTGCAATTACCAGTCGCTGACAAACGGAGCTGGATTCTTTTGGTTCTTTTGTTTTCTTTTGATATGATTTCTTTCACTTTCTTCCATGCAGGATCGGAAAACGACAGCGACAACGCATTTCTGAGCTACAGTTTTGAAGCGATGGAGTGGAACCCACTTTGTTCCTTGGCTTTGGAACAACTAATGTTCGGCTTCTTAAATTTTTGACCCATAATGGTCTCTGTTTACGCTATATTATAGCCCACCATTTCGTTGCTGATATTAATGCGATTCATTCTGTTGAAATGGTTATTTTCAGATGATGAAGTGATCGATCGGGCTGCGCTGTGGAAATGGGAGAGGAGGGACGATCCTTGGCCGTGACTCCGACATGGTCGTTTGCAACAGTGGTAACTATCATGGTTTCGCTTGGATTCTTCTTCCAAGGCACGTTGAAACGGATTAAAAAGGTATGATCGGGTCCGATTCTGTTTGGAATCTCGTTTTTGATTCATTTTGATTGTGAGATGCTTTTGTTGTTCCAGTGGTTGGATAGGACGAAGAGGAAATCGTTGCTTGCTGCATTGGAGAAGATTAAAGAAGGTGAGGAATGTGATGAGTGTTTGATTTTGTTTGTTGTTTTTGGGTTGATTTTGTTCTTGATTTGTGAGCAGAATTGATGCTCTTTGGACTTCTGTCGTTGTTGATGGGTCATTGGATTGTTTTTGTGGCAAGAATTTGTGTTAAGTCATCTGTGTTGAGCAGCCGTTTCTATCCATGTGCGTTGGAGATTGATCTGAAACGAGTTAGACATGTTTCTATTGCAAGTGAAAATATGAACAGTTCTAATGCTGGGATACGAGAGTATTGTCCTGAGGTACTTCTTATGCTTTGCTGAAGAAGTTCCTTAACTTTGAAGTATTATCACTTGAATTCACGTTAGGATAACTGTGACGGACCAAGTCCACCGCTAGTAGATGTTGTTCTCTTTGAGCTTTCCTTTTCGAGCTTCTCCGTAAGGTTTTTAAAATGCGTCTTCTAGGGAGAGGTTTCCACACCCTTATAAGGATGCTTCGTTCTCCTCCCCGACTAATGTGGGATCTCACAATCCACCCCTCTTCGGTGCCCTCGTTCCCTTCTCCAATCAATGTGGGACCCCCAATTCACCTCCCTTTGGGGCCCAGCGTCCTTCTTGGCACACCTGTCCACCCCTCGTCGGGGCTCAACCTCCTCGCTGCCACATTGCCTGGTGTCTGGCTCTGATACCATTTGTAACGGCCCAAACCTACCGATAGCAGATATTGTTCTCTTTGGGCTTTCCCTTTTGGGCTTCCCCTCAAAGTTTTTAAAACGCATCTACTAGGAAGAGGTTTCGACACCCTTATAAAGGATGCTTTGTTCTCCTCCCCAACCGATGTGGGATCTCACAATCCACCTCTCTTCGGAGCCCAGCGTCCTCGCTGACACTTGTTCCTTTCTCCAATCAATGTGGGACCCCCCAATTCACCTCCTTCGGGACCCAGCGTCCTTGCTGGTACACCGCCTCGTGTCCACCCCCCTTTAGGGTTCAGCCTCCTCGTTGGCACATTGCCGGTGTTTGGCTCTGATACCATTTGTAACGGCTCAAACCCACCGCTAGTAGATATTGTCTTCTTTGGGCTTTTCCCTTTCAGGCTTCCCTTCAAGGTTTTTAAAACGTGTCTACTAGGGAGAGGTTTCCACGCCCTTATAAAGGATGCTTTGTTCTCCTCCCCAACTGATGTAGGATCTCGCAATAACTATTTGGAGTTTTTGCTTGTTGGGTCTAGCGGTGATTTAATATGATGTTTGAGCACAAGATTCGAGTTGGAATGAATCGAATAGTTCATCATATCATTCAATATGTGTTTATTTTGCTTTCCAGGGTCGTGAATCGTTCGCTTCATATGAAAGTTTAGAGCAGCTTCATCGATTAATATTCGTTCTCGGTATCACCCATGTTTCGTATAGCTTCATTGCCATTGCCCTGGCTATGATTAAGGTTGGTGTATCTCATATCAGTCTGCTTTCAAGTTCTTCTGCCTTGATCTCCATGACATCTTGAAGCTTGCTTGTTTTTGTTCAGATATATGGCTGGAGAGCGTGGGAAAATGAAGCTAAGGCTTTGGCCAATGGGAATGCACAAGGTAAATAAAATTGCACCAAATTGTTCTTCTAGTTTCTAAGCTTTGGAACTTGTTTGAGTCATTATAGACACTTTTAAAGATTCGCATTGAGCGTTTTTTGACCTTCAACTTCATTACTCGAACGTAGAAGAATCTGTACAAGCTTCGTCGACCAGGCCAAAAATAGGGCGACTATCAACTTTTGTCTTTCACCATACTTCTCACCCATGGAGTCGGAATAGAGTTCTCGTTTGGCTGGTAGTTTCTTTGTTTCCTTTGAGCTCTTGATGAAGAAAGAATTCAAATTTCATGGCTTTTTTTAACCGTTTGATTATTCTCAAGAGGCTTATAAAGCTTCACTAGCAACCATTTGATCACTTTTTTATGTTCTGGAGAACTCAAAACATATTATACCAACTTGCAGCTCTGTTTCAGCCGCCAGTTTTGGAGCTCTATCAATCGAGCTGATTACATGGCTTTGCGGTTGGGCTTCATCAGTGTATGTTCATTCTGATACTAAGTAGCTTTGGTGTTCTTATGTTTTCATTCCAAAAACAATTACAATAATGAGTAAGTTGATGCTTGGAAGCATTAGATAAATCCCATGGAGAGCTGTAAATATTTGAAGTACTTTTTCCCTTTCGGGTTTCTACTTTAAGAATCGGTTTGAGATCCCACGTCGGTTGGAGAGGGGAACGAAACATTTCTTATAAGGGTGTGGAAACCTCTCCCTAGTAGATGTTTTAAAATTGTGAGGCTGATGGCGATACATAACTGGCTAAAGCAAACAATATCTGCTAGCGGCGGACTTGGACTGTTACAAATGGTATTAGAGCCAGACACCAGGCGATGTGTTGCGAGGACGTTGGGCCTCCAAAGGGGATGGATTGTGAGATCCCACATCGGTTGGAGAGGGGAACGAAACATTCCTTATAAGAGTGTGGAAACCTCTTCCTAGTAGACGCGTTTTAAAACTGTGAGGCTGACGGTGATACGCAATGGGCCAAAGCGGACAATATCTTCTAGCAGTGGACTTGGTGTTGGTTTTTACAAGGAAGATTGAATAATCACAGGGAAAAAGAAAAAAGAAAAAAAAAACGCCATTGAATACGAGTATAAGAGGATGAAAGTAACACAAAGGAACAAATATATATATGAGCGTTAGATCAACATGCCCGGTAATTTGTTCTTGAATTCCCTTTGTACGTGCCTGTTTACTTAATTCAATAGTTTTTTTCATTGCTTTGCGAAAGGAAACTCTAATCTTTAATTGTCCCGCTCAACTTGCCTTTACCTATATTCTAACTTTACTCTTTCCTTCTTTCTTTCTTTTTTTATAACTTTTTTCGTGTTCATTTTCTTTTGGATTGTAGACTCATCAACTCCCTATATCATACGACTTCCATAATTATATGCTTCGAAGCATGGAGGATGAATTTCGCGATATGGTTGGTATAAGGTCGTATATCGTAACTCTATGCTAGACTTCATTATGTAATGGCTCAATAGTTCTTTCCTAAATCATGTTTGCCAAAACCGTTCTTAAAATCTCGACCCGACTTTGAAAAACTAAAAAAACGGTTCTTACAATCTATTTTTTGCCTCAGATTTAGATCCTTTAGTGTTAGTCTATCGCCTGGTTTACCGTGCACGTTCTTGCTTCTGATGAACTAACCAGTACCATTGTTTCGTCTGCTTGTGCAGTGTGCCACTCTGGATATATGCCATTGCTTGCATCTTCCTCAACTTCCATGGTAATATTCGATCTCCCAAATCCTTAACTAAAAAGCTTTAAAACGTTTCGTTCCGTTTCATGAAGTAAATTCCTTCTTGTTGCACCTGCACGCTTCGGTTTCGTGAAAAACTTGATATGAATTCCTTCTTGTTCATGATGAAATATGATTTATGACTGAACCATCCTTATTCAGGAAGCAATATTTACTTTTGGGTGTCCTTCCTCCCTGCAATTGTAAGTTCTTTCTGTGAATCTCTGTCTGGTTTCTATGTTCCCATCCAATGGTTAAACCATCCATGTTTTTATTTTGCCTTTGTTAACCAAAACTGATAGTTGATTCTGCTGATCGGGACGAAACTGCACCGGGTAGTCGTAAAGTTGGCTGTAGAAGTTGTGGATACGTCTGCTCGGGGATGTTATCGTTTTAACTTAAGGGATGAGCTGTTTTGGTTTGGGAAGCCTAAGCTTCTTTTGTGGTTGATACAATTTATATCTTTCCAGGTTAGTACATAAAAGATAAGCCAGTTGCTTTTACAGTAGTAGTTCATCCTGGATATGTACGTTTCTTAGTATCATTTCTTTTTGCAGAATGCTTTTGAGATGGCTACATTTATTTGGTCCCTGGTAAGTGTTCAATAAGTATGTTGTTTCTCTCAAACTCGAGCCCGAAATACACTACAATTAGAAACTATAGCTTGTTCGGTTTCCCTTATCTGAAACCATTTGTAGCCACTTCCCCAACTTCATATTGGTGAGATCCCACATTGGTTGGAGAAGGGAACGAAACATTTCTTATAAGGGTGTGGAAACCTCTCCCTATCATACGTGTTTTAAAACCTTGAGGGGAGCCTGGAAGGGAAAGCCCAAAGAGGACAATATCTGCTAGTAGTGGGTTTGGGCGGTTACAAATGATATCAGAGCCAGGTTCCGAATGGTGTGCCAGCGGAGACGATGGACCCCCAAGGAAGGTGGATTGTGAGATCCCACATTGGTTGGAGAGGAGAACGAAACATTCCTTATAAGGGTGTGGAAACCTCTCCCTAGTAGACGTGTTTTAAAACCTTGAGGGGAAGCCCAAAAGGAAAAGTCCAAAGAGGACAATACCTACTAGCGGTGGGCTTGGGCTTGGGCTGTTACAAATGATATGAGAGCTAGGTTCCGAATGGTGTGCCAGCGGGGACGTTGGCCCCCAAGGGGAGTGGATTGTGAGATCCCATGTTAGTTGGAGAGGGGAACGAAACATTCCTTATAAAGATGTGAATACCTCTCCCTAGCAGACGCGTTTTAAAACCTTGAGAGGAAACCCAGAAGGGAAAGCCCAACGAGGATAATATCTGTTAGCGTTAGGTTTGGGCGGTTACAAATGGTATCAGAGCCAGGTTCCGAATGGTGTGCTAGCGGGGATGCTGGGCCTCCAAGGGGGGTGGATTGTGAGATCCCTCGTTGGTTGGAGAGGGGAACGAAACGTTCCTTATAAGGGTGTGTAAACCTCTCCCTAGTAGACACGTTCTAAAACCTTGAGGGGAGTCCATTAGGCTCGTGTTTTGTTCTTTGACTTGGTATTGTAATTTTGTTCTTGTTTCTTTCTTACTGACTGAAATCTTAGCTTTCAGTGGGAAATTAGGGAGCCCTCTTGTTTCATGGAGAACCAAACATATGTTGGTATCCGCTTGGCCTTCGGGTATGTGATGTCCTCGTCCCGAACGAAACTTATGTCGTAACGGGCATATATGGCGTGCATTTTCTTTACTAAAGACGATGAATCCATTTGGAGATCAGACACAACTTCATTGTTGTTCATTGCAGGGTCATCACTCAGTTTTGCAGTAGCTTCATTACATTCCCACTCTATGTTATAGTAACTCAGGTATGATAGTTTTATCTTGCATCGCTCCATTTTCATCAAACTCGGTCCAATCTGAAGTAGTGTGTTAATGCGGGTGTTGTAGATGGGGTCGAGGTTCAAGAAATCACTCGTGTCGGAGAACGTCCGAAACTCGCTTCAACAATGGAAAAAAAGAGTGAAGACAAGGTCGGGTTCTGCTTCCTCAGTTGCAGTTGTGGGTGCAACATCGCATTCATCCTCTGTTTGTACAATGGACGACGATGACGACGATGATGATGACGATGAGGATGGTGAGGTGAATGACGACTTTATCGCAAACTGCTCGGAAGGAAGCACGTCAAACGCTGCCCAATCCACACGTTCCTCTCACGTCCTTCAGCATGCTTCGTCGGATGACACGGATATACGAATATCTGTTCGTTCTAGTCCTCCGAACGTTACATCCAACGACAACAGAGATGAAGAGAATGAGAGGATCATTGAGGGCAGTGATCTATAGCACAACTATTTGAGTCTCTTTCCGCTTTATTTGGCCTACTTTTGAGCTTATGTTTATTGAAACTGCAAGAGATTTGGCTCTCTTTTCTAGTGTTGAGAGTTTAGAATTTATGTTCAATTAAAATGCATTATGAATTTTAGATGTCAATGACAAACGTTTATACAATTATGCTAGCCAAAAGCATCGAAACACTAGTACAGATATTGTTTGTTTTGACCGGTTATATATCACCGTCAGCTTCACGATTTTCGAACGCGTCTATTAGGGAGAGGTTCCCACACCCTTATAAGGAGTGTTTCATTTCACTCTCCAATTGACGTGGGATCTTACAATCTACCTGGAGCTAGTGTCCTTGCTGGAATATTGTCCAGTGTCTGGCTCTAATACCATTTGTAACAGCCCAAACTCACCGCTAGTAGATATTGTCTGCTTTGGCTCGTTACATATCGCCATAAGCCTCATGGTTTTAAAATGTCTACTAGAGAGAGGTTTCCTTGTTTCACTCTCCAACTAATGTGGGATTTCACAATCCATCCCCTAGGGGCCCAACGTCCTCGTTGGCACACTGCCCGATGTTTGGCTATATATACCATTTGTAACCGTCCAAGTTCACCGCTAGCAGATATTGTTAATTTTGGTCAGTTACATCCGTCTACTTTCCACACCCTGTAAAGGGTGTTTCATTTCAGTGATCTCAAAAAAATTGGACTATTTCCCGATTTATAACGTATTTAAAATTAAAAAAATTAATAAAAATACCATTAAATTTTGTAATTTATTTTAAAAAATACCCTTAAAAAAGAAAATACAAAACTACTCTTAAATTTTTAAAAAATATACTTAATTTTAGATAAAAATCGTTAATAATTTATTTAAAAAATACTATTTTATTTATTATTTATTTTTTTCTTCAAATGAGAGGATATTAATTATTTTTTTTTTAAAAGTTTAAATGTATCTTTTAAAAATAAAATATTAACTATTTTTGTATTTTTAAAAAATTTCAAACTTTATATTATTAAAATTTTGATAGCTTAAAAGTTTAAATTTATAATTTAATTTATTATTATTTAACGAAAGATATATCTTTAAATCGAGTTTTCCCTGTTAAAGCAGTTCTTCAGTTCCAGACCTTCCGGCTTACGCTGCAAGAAACCTCAGCCTTCTGCCTTTTCTGCGATTCTCTCTTACTCCTTCGATTTCTCGGTGTTTTCAATCTCTCAACATGGTGCTCGAGGTAGTCACTGATCACTAATCTCTTTTTCCAGATTCCTAATTTCATTCAATTTTCCTCATTCCTTTGGAATCTCATTTTTCTCCACTTGGTTGAACGATCTAGGGTTCTTATGGATATGAAACTATTTTTTGTTTCTTTTGGGTAGGCGACGATGATCTGCATCGATAATTCGGAATGGATGAGGAACGGCGATTATGCTCCTTCGAGATTCCAAGCTCAAGCGGATGCCGTCAATCTCATTTGCGGAGCTAAAACCCAGGTGATTGATCGCTTTATCTTGTTCCATTATGTTTTCCTTGTCTGTGTGATGGAAAGAGAAGAAGGAATATATCTCCTGGTTCTAGATTTTATGTCATGATTCGAGTAATATAATTTGTTCTTCATTGCCTTTTGGGTTGGCTTTGTTCTATTGCGTTGCAGTTCGGGTTATTTGGGTGGGGATAATTTTGATTACGAACAAAGCCATATTGGCTACTTTATTAAAGTGAAATTTGTAAATTAGTTTCTTGGAATTATCTGGTAGTCTCGCATTTTTCTTTCTTAACATATGATTCTGAAGTTTTGATGAAAGTGTTTCATCGTTTCAATTTTTTCTAACAGTCCAATCCGGAGAATACGGTAGGAGTTCTTACGATGGCCGGAAAAGGGGTTCGGGTTTTGGTAACTCCTACCAGTGATCTTGGCAAGATTCTAGCGTGCATGCATGGTTAGTTCATCTACTTGCCTTTTCTCTGAAGTTACCCCCCTTTCTTGCTATATAAATTTGAGGCTTCTTAAAATGTTATGAGAGGTTTATTGCATTTTCTGCACCTTATAAGGGTTTTCTTTTAAACGTAGTAGTTGAAAATTTAGGTACTAAGATATTTTCATGTGATCGTTTCTGTATTTGGCTGTCATTTCTTCAGCATCTTAATATCCCTAGTATTAGAAAAATAGTGAAAATTTGGCGAATTTTTAAATCAGCCCTTTTGTTCTGTCACTTATTCTGGAGGGTGACATTCTACGTGTTATGACTGATGATGTTTTGGACACTTTAGAGTGCATTTTATTCGAGATTATTTCTCAACAGAAACAACATTTAATATATGTGTGTGTATATATATATATATATATATAAAAGATGACTGATTATGTAAATATTTTACGTGTAATTTCTGTAAAAAACAACAAAATCTGATCGAATACTTGTTTTGACTATTCAAGGTGTTATAAATTAAAACATTGGTAATAATTTTTGTGGTAACTATAGAAGGTGTCTTAAGTTAGAGTATAGGGAATATTTTTTGGGATAATTCTGAGGTGTCTCACTCATTAGATGTATGAGATGTCATGCATGATAACTCTTACTTTGATCCCTATTGAAGTCGATGAGTTTATTTTTGTTAGTGCTGTTCGTTCATTTCTCCTTGTACTTCTGTCATTTGTTCTGAATATTGACATTTTAGATGACTGTTGATATCGATGTTTCTCTTAAAATGTTTTTCCGAAAGAAAAACATACATCCCCAAATATTCTTAGGGGTGAGTACTGTCCAGTTTCAAGATGGTACGTACAGCATTTTAGTCATTAGAAATTCCTGGGTCCTTACTCTCTAGATGCATTGGATTAGGTGTATAGTGAGTTCTACAATAAGCCCTAGTGAAGTGCTGCTGATCTTTTTTGCTCGTCTTCCCACTTCGCTTTCTCTACAGTACTTAACATCTTTCTTTTTTACCCAATAGGTTTAGAGTTGGGTGGAGAGACAAACTTGGCTGCAGGGATTCAGGTGGCACAGTTGGCTCTGAAGCATCGCCAAAATAAGAAACAGCAACAAAGAATTATTGTTTTTGCGGGAAGGTAGGCACTTCTTGTCAGTCCTTTTATGCATTTTTATCGTGCCATTCCAGTTATTAATTGTTCTCAAGCCATCTACCTTATGTCATCTTAGTCCTGCCAATCATGACAAAAAGTTGTTGGAGACAATAGGAAAGAAATTAAAGAAGAATAATGTGGCACTTGATATTATTGATTTTGGTGAAGAAGATGATGGTAAGCCAGAGAAGCTGGAAGCCCTTCTTTCGGCTGTAAATAGTAATGACTCCAGTCACATTGTTCACGTTCCCTCCGGTCCAAATGCACTTTCCGATGTACTTATTAGGTCAGTTGCTCTCTCTCTCTCTCTCTCTATGTGGTTGGAGGATACTGATTCTTATTGCTTCCGTTTGTTTCATATTGTTTGACATAGTAAAAAAAAATACTCTATATGTTTTCACAATGTCTCCTATGTCAGTACTCCAATCTTCACCGGTGATGGGGAGGGAGGAAGTGGATTTGCAGCAGCTGCTGCTGCAGCTTCAGCTGGTGGGGCTGGTTTTGATTTTGGTGTGGATCCCAACCTAGACCCTGAACTAGCACTTGCATTACGAGTCTCAATGGAAGAGGAAAGGGCCAGACAGGAGACAGCTGCTAAGAAAGCTGCTGAGGAGACTTCAAAGCAGGAAAAAGGAGAGGCACAACCATCTGGCTCACAGGATACAACTATGAACGAACGTGCTAGTGCTGAAACTTCTGATGCTCAAAAGACAAGTGATCCAATGGTTGGTTTATCTTAAATTAAATAAGTTCAAATGCTGCTATAGACATAGAATGTCCATGACTTCAAATATTTCCTTCGACGCTCACTTCATTTCTCAGCTTGCTTTCTCCCACCCTTTTGGAGAGGGGGTGTGGGGAATGTTACTACGTATCTTCTACTTCGTTCTTGGCGACATTTTTTCATTGCCTTCACAACTTTAATGAAAGTAGAAGTTTATGCGATGTTTTGATATTCAATCTGGATTGATTTGGTTACAGGACGATGATAATGCTCTGCTACAACAAGCCCTTGCAATGTCAATGGAAGATCCTGCCTCAAGTCATGACGTGCGGGATACAGAAATGTCAGATGCAGCTATAGATCCAGAGTTAGCTCTTGGTAAGGTTCTTTGTTTTCAATTTAACCATTCTTGGTTTGTGATGGGTACTTTTCTTCCTTCATCTCATGGTTGGCTGTTTGTCTCTCGAGTAATTCAGATTTTAACTTCATGAATATTTCGAAGGCATATAATTACTGCTGTTGAATCAAGCTTTATGAAAGTTTCTATCTTAGGTTCAGAGAATACGCTGCACTAATTTGCTTGATTGGTTTGCATGAATACCGTACCTGCTAATCTTCGATAGACCTGAATCATTCGCAAGTTGTAACAGCTCAACCCCACCGCTAGCAGATATTATCCTCTTTGGGCTTTACTTTTAGGGCTTCCCTCAAGGTTTTTAAAACGCGTTTGATAGGGAGAGGTTTCCACACCCTTGTAAAGAATGTTTTGTTCTCCTCCCCATCCGATGTGGGATCTCACAATCCACCCCCTTCGGGGCTCAGCATCCTTGCTGGCACACTGCCTCGTGTCCACCTCCTTCGGGGCTTAGCCTTCTCTCTGGCACATTGCTCGGTGTCTAGCTCTGATATCATTTGTGACAGCTCAAACCAACCACTAGTAAATATTGTCTTCTTCAGGCTTTCCCTCTCAAGCTTCCCTCAAGGTTTTTAAAACACATATGCTAGGGAGAGGTTTCCACACCCTTATAATAAAATGCTTCGTTCTCCTCTCCAACTAATGTGGAATCTTAGTGTGCAATAAAACAAAACAATATCTCCATGAAATTTGACTTACATAAATATGGATATCATTCAGGCCAGTTTGAATTTAATGTGCATTCTAACTATCTTTTCCATCTTCGTCTATTGCTTGTTGGATGCAGCACTTCAGTTGTCCGTGCAGGAGGATGCTAAAGACTCAACAAGCCAACCTGATATGAGTAAATTACTGGCAGACCAGTCATTCGTGTCGTCCATTCTTGCATCGGTACGAATTCTACAACCTGTAAATACTCCCCCACGGATCTAGAAAAAGGTGCCTCCAAATATCAGGTTTATGTTTAATTGACTCAAATGGAAAAAATGTTCTACAGCTTCCAGGGGTTGATCCAAATGATCCATCAGTTAAAGATTTACTGGCTTCCATGCAAAGTCAGTCAAAGCCAGAGGTTAGTTGGTTAAAGATCCAAATGATCCATCAGTTAAAGATTGTAAAATTAATTTCGAACGTTGTTTCAGGACAAGAAGAACGAAGAAAACCCGCCCAAGGAAGACGACGACAAGGACAAATGATCCATCCATCTTCCGAAGTTGAATAATTCCGCTAGGTAATTTGTATTTCCCTCGTAAAAGCGTTGCGTCGTGTTCATCTGCAGAAGTTAGTCACTCTTGTTTTTGCTTTTGATTTGGCTGAAAACAAGAATATGCTTCACTCTGATGTCTAAAAAAGTCTGTGCTATGATATATCATACTCTTAATCTTAAATCAACTCTTGTTTTCTTTCCCCACTTCTTTTGTTATTGTTCTTTATTCTGTTTATTTTCTTTCAAATTATAACTGAAGAACATTGCGGCTTAGGCTTAGGCTTAGGAACTTTGTCTTATTCATTTTTTTTAATTTATTAGGCAAAATATTGACTTTTGTTTCTAGTACTTTACTTTCAATTTTAAATGCATAGCTAAGAATTTATTAAATATTCTAAGATTTATAAATTTATTTTTATATAAAATTAAAAATTTAATGATTTATTAGGGTGCAACTTGGAAATAAATTTGTAATTTATAATAGTTTAATATTTGTATTTTTTTTTTTAAATTTAATAGTTTGGTTAAATTTTAAATTAATAAACAAGTTTCAAAAAACTATTTTTTTTTTTTTTTTTTTAAGTTTGCAAAACTATTTGAATTTTGAAAATATTTTTGAAAAGTTATTACAACTCTGAATAATTTAATTGTAAGTTTACAAACTTGAAATTTGAAAATATTTCAAAAAGTTGTTACAACACAAAAACACCCTTTTAAATCTTAGTATTAATGTAGGTCCAAATTTTTAAAATAAAAAACTAAATAGTTAATAGTAACTTACTTGTCGATATTTCTCCCGACATAATGTTTATAAGTTCAACATCGACACAAATGATAAATTAATATTTCAATTATATTTATAAAAATTGACAAAATATAATTAAATTATCACTAAACTCAATTTAGTAATAATAATTTTTAAATGAAATTTTAAAAATTATTTATATTCAAAATCATTATAAAATTGAGATATTAGCATTTTAAACATTAACATATGAATATGAATTATGATATTATTTATAATTATATAGAAATTTAAGGTTGTTATTACTATTCATAAAAATTGTAAGGCAAACATGATATTATTTATAATTAATATATAAATTTAAGATTGTTATTACTTAATTTTAAAAACTATCGCTATCATCATTTAAATAATTAATTTTCACTCGATTGTATATTGACTAATATTTTTTAAATAACAATTAAATCAAAGTCTAAACATGTGTCCTTATATATAATTTAACTACAAGAAAAATAGATTCAAGTTGTTGTTTGTCTTCCTCATAATTATCCTCCAACCATGGCGACGGAGCTTCGACAGCTAAAACAGATTGTCGATGATGGTACGAGCTATGAAATGGTCCGACTTGCCCTTTTTTTGATCATCATTAGTCAACAAATCGGTCTTTTCACATGATCTTGACGCGGGAAAGTTTCTCGATTACTGTTGAAATGAACCCTTAAATTCATTAATGTGATCGCATTGGAGTTCGTTTCTTGATCCATTCTTGTTCTTACCAATTTCCCCCAGTTGTCTCTCCTCTCCGATTCTCCCCCCCCATACTTTGAAGCTCCAAATCTCTGTTTTCCCCTTCCGTAGCAATGGATTCACAGTACCCGTATCGGAACTCTCTTTACCCTCATGTGAATCACTCGAATCCCGATGCGCCTTCACCTTCCTTTGTGAATCCTAATCCATCGTCGAGTTCGAATCTTTACCCCACTCTCGATATGAAGGATTTGGTGGAGAATCTGTTTCCCGACGACATGGATTACCGCCATCCTCCTTCGGCTCCGGCTCCGGCTTCGGCTTCGGCTTCGGCTCCTCCCCTTGCGGCGGAAGAGATTCTCATCAGAGTCCCAGGCGCCATTCTCAACTTGATTGATCAACAGTACAGTGTTGAGCTCGCTTGCGGCGATTTGACCATAGTCCTTATTCGCCAAGGGGAGAGTATTGTTACGGTGCTAGCGCGTGTTGCCGATGAGATTCAATGGCCATTGGCGAAGGATTTGGCGTCTGTGAAGCTCGATGATTCGCACTACTTCTTCTCGTTTCGGGCTCTTAAGGAACGTGGATCGGACTCCGATTCGAGTGACGAGGAAGACCGGAAGAAGAATGGGTTGGATGATTATTTGAGTTACGGGTTGACGATTGTTTCGAAAGGCCAAGAGGGATTGTTGAAGAAACTGGATGGGATTTTGCAGAATTACAGTAGTTTTACAATGCAGAAGGTATCGGAGAGTGCCAAGAAAGTGGAGATTCTGGATGAGTCTCTGGCCAAAGAGATGTCGCCGGCGGATTTGAAGACGGAGAAGAAGAAGAAAGAAGAAATGGAGGGGAAATGTGCGGCGTATTGGACTACATTGGCTCCTAATGTGGAAGATTACAATCGAACGGCTGCAAAGTTGATTGCAGCGGGATCAGGGCAATTGATTAAAGGGATTTTGTGGTGCGGTGATGTAACTGTAGAAAGGTTGAAACAGGGGAATGAGGTTATGCAGAAGAGGATGGGCCCCTGTTCTAACACAGAGATCAGCCCTGAAACCCTCGAGAGGATTAAAAGGTTCTTTCCTTTCAAGTTAAATCTGTTTTCTTGCACTCATTTCTGTGTTCATAGCATTTGGTTTGAGCTTATTGGTATCCTATTATTGTTGGCAATTGTGTATCACTCTTAGAGGTAATGAGTTCAAGTCATAGTAATCGCCTAAGATTTAATATCTTACTAGGTTTCGTGACGATCAAATGTAGTTTATCGCACGAGAATAGCCGATGAACTTGCAGATTGGCCCGAACCCTCACGGATATTAAGAAAATCAGTTGCATCTTTATGCAATAAGTGCCAGTTTTTGTTATTTTATGCAGTTCTACAGCTTAAACCCAAGCTGTTATTGTGCTTAAACCCAAGAATTATCCTCTAGAAGCCCTCATTTTTATGAACAATCTCTTACACTTGCACCCCAATGCTTTAAGAAACGCTCTGAATGCATTACATTTGTAGCCACCTCTGGAATTTCAACGGGAACTTGATAAGTCGATCACCAGGAAACGTGGCGGTATAGGAACCACGAGCTTACGCACTTGAAGAGGTTATTGCCAACACTCTAGGTGCATTACGTTTGTAGCCACCTCTGGAATTAAGAGCTACATAAAAAGTAGATATTTGAGCATTATTCTGAAATGAATTTCATATTGCATTCATGAGAGTAGCTTGATTTTTCTTTGAGCTGTGAAATTCTTGAGCAAACTGCATGAAAACACCTCTCAAGTACTTTTTTGGTCTGAGTTTTTGTTTAGGGTCAAGAGGGTGACAAGGATGTCGGAGAAAGTAGCAACTGGAGTACTCTCTGGAGTTGTTAAAGTTTCAGGATTCCTTACAAGTTCAGTGGCTAATTCGAAAGTTGGCAAGAAGTTTTTTGGAATGCTTCCCGGAGAAATTGTAGTAGCTTCTCTTGATGGCTTTGGTTCGTCGTCAACTCTACTTCGTTTTTCGATCTCCTTTCCTTTTCTCTGTATCGATCTATTGACTCGATTTTTCTTATATACACACTGAACTAGTTAAAAATAACTTTAAAATGTTTGAGAGACATGTTAGCTTCAGTATGCTAGATAGATGAAAAATTTGAACTTATGTTGTTATTTGAGAATATTTCATGGTGTTGATGAAAAGCTTTCTTAAGCTCGAAACTTACATTATTTGATTATTTGTATGAGAAAGCATGTCATCCCAAAATTTTAAAGCATGTGATTCCTGTATATATCTTCTGTCCAAATTCAGTCCTTAGATAATTAACAACACAATCATGATAGGTTATAACTTTCATGTTGGTTGCTTCATCCTTCAACTAGTCTTGTGGTTAGCTACTTAGGATCATAGATATACTTTAGTTGCTGAATTTTCACTTTATGAATCCTTCCCTACAAGAACGCATTCCTTTTGTAGCTTAGTTGATTACTGATTTCATCTTCTGATAATCAGGCAAAGTTTTTGATGCTGTTGAAGTTGCTGGAAAAAATGTCATGGCTACATCTTCCACTGTGACAACTGAACTTGTGACCACAAGGTAAACTGTCACCGACTGCACATGTCTTACTATGAACAGGTAAAAAGAACCAGAGAGTATCAAGAATACAGCTCAAGGGAAGTTCGGAGAGTTCCTTTGTAACAGCCCAAGCCTACCGTTAGCAGATATTGGCCTCTTTGGGTTTTCCCTTTTGGACTTCCCCTCAAGGTTTTTAAAACGTGTCTGCTAAAGAGAGGTTTCCACACCCTTAAAAGGAATGCTTTGTTCTTCTCCCCAACCGATGTGGGATCTCACAATCCACCCTCCTTTGGGGCCCATCGTCCTCGCTTGCCACCGCCCGGTGTCTGGCTCTGATACCATTTGTAACAGCCCAAGCTCACCGGTAGCAAATATTGTCCTCTTTGGGTTTTCCCTTTTGTGTTTCCCCTCAAGGTTTTTAAAACGCATCTACTAGGGAGAGGTTTCCACACCCTTATAAGAAATGCTTTGTTCTCCTCCCCAACCGATGTGGCTAAGGGCCTTCACATAACATCACACTACATTTACATAATACTTCAGTTCCTCCCCCTAACACGTACTCTTAACCACACTAATAACTGGGGTGAGGGTCTATGACAGGACAGAATGAAACCTTAAATTTGATACATTCTTATGTTAAGAGTCTGGTTTTAAATACTGGAGATATTTTCAGTTTACTTGCTATACAGATTTCTGGATATCTTCCTGCTGCTTGACCAAATGTTGAAAGAATTCCAATTTTCATGCCAGATGGTGCAGTTCAAAAGCCATTTCACATACTCATGATGCTTTTATATTCTTTTCCTTATTTTCTTGTTGCAGGTATGGGGAGCAAGCTGCTAATGCCACCAATGAAGGCCTTGAGGCTGCTGGACACGCTGTTGGGACGGCATGGGCTGCTTTGAAGTTACGAAAAGCTCTGAATCCAAAAAGTGCTCTTAAGCCAACAGCTTTAGCAAAGTCCGCTGTTAAAGCCGCAGCTGCAGAGGCGAAGGCTAAGAACTCCAAGTAAATTGTTGGAATTATTTGATATTTAGCTAATAGTAGGTATGGCTTATGAGCTGCTGTCATAAATTAAGTTGAGCTATTAAAGATGTGAGCCACTTCATCTCAATGCCCTCTCTTGGTTTCTTTATAAAAAAATATTGTTGTTTAGAATGCCTGTATATACAATTACTTGGATCATGAAAAGAATGACATGATTGGTTTCTGTTTCCTTTCAATAATGGCTCTCTTCCCCCACATCAAGATCCCAAAAGCTCAAAACTTTGTCCCTCCATTGATATAAGGCTGTAAATCTTGGTCACAATCTACCAGTTTCTAACCAAGTGTCTGCAGGATATTCAATCCCCATTTTGTTCTCATTGACAAATGTCGAAAAGCAGAAACTATGTTTGAGATGACTTCAAAAAAATTTGTCCACGTTCTCCCTTCATAACAAGTGTTTGAGGTATTTTTCCCAAACTCAATATCATAGGATCAAATTAATGTTTGAGACTAGTAGCTATCAAGTAGCTATTTTGTTCGGATCGAATTAATGTTTAAGATTGGTGACTACCATATGATCAAATCAATGTTTGAGACTGGTAGCTATTCTGTTATGATCAAATCAATGTTTAAGATTGACGACTATCAGATGATCAAATCAATGTTTGAGACTGATAGCTATTCTGTTGATTGAATTAATATTTAAGATTGGTGACTGTCATATGATCAAATCAATGTTTGAGACTAGTAGCTATCCTGTTATGATAGAATCAATGTTTAAGATAGATGACTATCATATATCATATGATTAAATCAATGTTTGAGACTAGTAGCTATTATGTTCTGATCGAAACATTGTTTAAGATTGATGAATATCAACGATCAACTCAATGCTTGAGACTGTAGCTATTCTGTTATGATCGAATCAATGTTTAAGATAGATGACTATCATATGATCAAATCAATGTTTGAGACTAGTAGCTGTTCTATTTTGATCGAATCAGTGTTTAAGATTGATGACTATCATATGATCAAATCAATGTTTGAGACTAGTAGCTATTCTGTCCTGATTGAATCAATGTTTAAGATCGGTGAGTATCATGATTTGAACTTATCAACTTCAGAAATATTTGATTCCACTGATTGTTCCATTGATTATTAGGCCAACTTTATGATGGGCAGCCCACTGTGTAGGCAGGACAAAAGAATTCCAAATCAATTTCTTGAAGATAAACATCTCTCAGGATCCTCCTCCATCAGCAGGTACGATTCTTGGCTTTAATATCTTTATTATTGTTTCATAAACATAAAGAATTGACTTTCTTGTCTTCTTGTGCCAACAACTTGTTATGGGATTGCTGAATGCTTGCTAATATAGAATATTTTTCTACATGATTGTGGCATAATATTATAAGATAAGTGGGTTTTGGACATCTAGCCAAAGTCTAACACAGCTAATAAAAATAGTATAAAAAGTTGGTAATGCAGCAAAACCAGCCAATTACTAAGCCAAATTCTGTAGAAAATTGGAGTGCTCCTCCATTGCTTTATTTCTTTGTTTCTGGTGAAGAACTTTACCTTATCTTTCTGTTTCTGAAAACGATTACACCAACACTCTCTTGGTTAACTGGACCACTTTATGCTAATGTGCTTCTATCTATCTCTCTTAATTGTACACCACAAGTTTTTCTTTTTCCTTTTTTCCCCCTTAAGTTCATATTAGCTTATGTCGATTTCAACTAGCCTTACCGACCAATTGTTTCGTAGATATTTAATATCTTAGGTGGGTGGGTCTGACCTTTGAACTTTTAAGATTGTGTTTATTTAGTTCATATATTTTTAAAAAGTAGATTCTTGAACTTTTATGTTTGTGTCTATTTAGATTCTATAGTTTAAAAGTGTGAGATCTCACGTCGGTTGAGGAGGAGAACGAAACATCATTTATAAGGGTGTGGAAACCTCTCTCTAGTAGACATGTTTTAAAAACCTTGAGGGGAAGCCCGAAAGGGAAAGCCCAAAGAGGACAATATCTGCTAACGATGGGTCTGGGCGGTTACAAAAAGTTTCAATTTGATCTATGAATTTTTTTTTCAGTAAGACTTTGTTTGATAATCATTTGGTTTTAAAAAATTGTGCTCGTTTTTTTAATCTTTCCTAACATAAATATTTGAATTTTTAGCCAACTTCGATAAACAAAACCAAGTTTTTAAAAGCTTTCAAAACTTGACATAGATGACAAAAGTAGATAACCAACAAAGAAACTAGTGTTTATAAGCTCAATTCTCAAAACTCAAAAACAAGAAACGAGATGGTTATCAACCGGGACCTAAATGTTTAACCTTGACCTGAGTTAATGACGGTGACGTATTAGACATAAGAGTGAAGATTAGTGGTTTACTAAAAATTAAAGTAGGACTAGTTGTCTAACCTGGACTCAAGTGATAGAAGATGGCGTTTTAGGCACAAGGTTAAAAGTTTAGAGGCTTGTTTAAAACTCAAGTAGGATCCAAATGTTTGACCTTGACCCGAGTTATGACGGTTACCTATTAGACATAAGAGTAAAAGTTTAGAGACTTGTTAAAAACTAAAGTCGAACCAAACGAACACGATCTTAAGAGTTCAAACACGTGTAAGAATTTTTTTAAAGCGACTATACTAGAGAATGAATTAGCTACCCGTTGTATCAACTTGTGATTGGTTAATTTTATTGCATCTTATAATCCTTTGCTTTATACAATACTTTAAGTATCGAATCAAATGCTCCTTTCCACAAGAGGGAAACGACTATTCTTAGCCACTAAAGGGCTAAGATTCTTCTTTATTTCTTTGATTAGTAACTTTTGTTCTTCCTGTAATGTGAAGATTTTGAGTTAGAAATGAAGTTATCCCTTTAGGATTTGGGTAATCTCTTCCAAATCAAATCAACTTATAGGGTATTTGGAATCATATCTCTTGATGTTACTGTCATACATTTGATGAAATGAACCTTAGGGTGCCCCTTTTTCTCATTCTCCTGTCTTTGTTCACTTTTTTTACCAAGTTTTTAATGGAGATTTATTCTTATAAAACGATTGTTATCTATATATATATATATATATATGCATACATTCATGCATATACAAACAGGTGAACTTGGAGTTTACTGTTTCAAGATGGACCCATAAAGTAAATCATTGATTGATAACAGACTAGTTGTTCATCATGGTTGCTCACAATTGAACGAATCATACAATTTCATTTGGCACAATCTAGCTCAACCATACCAATTTGTTACCTGACTTTATCATGGGAGCTAGAATGATCTATGTGAAAAGGTTCAAATGATCTCTTTTTATTTTGTAGCTTCTTCATAAATTCATAAAATCTACACGTGAGATCCCCACGTCGGTTGGGGAGAAGAACGAAACATTGTTTTTTAGGATGTGGAAACTTCTTCCTAGCATATGCATTTTAAAAACCTTGAGGGAGAGCCCAAAAGGAAAAACCCAAAGAGGATAATATCTACAAGCGGTGGACTTGAGGGGTTACAAATGGTATCAGAGCTAGACACCAAGCAATGTGCCAGCGAGGAGGTTGAGCCTCGAAGGGGGGTAGACACGAGGCGGTGTGCTAGCAAGGACTCTGGGCCTTGAAGGAGGGTGGACTGGAGGATTCCACATCGATTGGAGAAGTGAACAAGTGCCAGCGAGGATGCTTGGCCCCAAAGGGGGTGGATTGTGAGATCCCACATCAGTTGGGAGGAGAACGGAACATTCTTTATATATAAGGATGTGGAAACCTCTCCCTAGTAGACAAGTTTTAAAAACCTTGAGGGGAAGCCTGAAAAGAAAAACTAAAAAAGGACAATATCTGCTAGTGATGGGTTTGAGCGGTTATACTATACCTCTCCCTAGTTTGAGCTGTTAAACTTTCAATTTTATTCGTAGTGTATCTGTAAATTTTAAAAATTCTCGAGTAGGTCAATAATCTATCTAACAAAAGATAGAAATATCAGGAATTTATTGAACACAAACTTCAAAGGCTAAAATGATTATGCAAAAAGGGAAGAAAAAAGAATTGGTGCTAAAAAAAAGTTGTAAAAGGTATAGGAATGGTACTAAACATGCACCATAGTCCTTTCATTATCAAACATTGCCCACTTCCCTTTTTCTTAAACATCACATTGTGTGCCATTCTATCTCAACATCACTAATCTTTTCATCAAACCCTACCATTATAATCAATATTTCTTATAATAATGCCGAGCCCATCAAGTCCAAAAGGACGATTTTAAAATATTCATCCAAGTGGCTCTATTTAAGGTATAGACAAAAGATAGCCACGTTATTCATCGACGAGTACAGTAGTACTAAGTTAGAAAGGCTTTTTTCCCATGGATACATTGTTTTAGAGGGAAGGAGGTTCAGGATTTCATTGACTCTCATGTTTTTGTTCAGGTTCAGGATTTCACCTAGAACTTCTGTCCATGAATGAATGGTTGAAAAAGCCACTGTTGCCGTCAATTATGAAGTTGCTTCGACTACAGAACCATGTCTGTCTCTTGGAGCGACCGATAGAGAGAGGGGTGCAACAAAAAGTGTTCGAAAAAAGGCGTCGGAGGGATGCACTGGATCTGACATGTCGCTTGCTAGGTATCAAAGAAATCGTGGCGAATCAGATTTTTCCACTTGGCTTTTAACAATAGTGGGGAGTAGAGAAAGATAAGATAAGAAAAAAGAAAAAGAAAAAAAAAAAAAAAAAGAATGAGTCATAAGCAAAATGGGAAGAGGATTAAGCAATGGAGAAAGGCATGAAAATAAAGAATAGAAGTGGAGCACAAAAATGGAGTTCTAGAGGCTAAGCTTTGCCTAGTCAAGCCACCTAACTAGTGCACTCCCACATACCATTAAATTCTTTAATACAAATTTTAATCAATACTATGAATGCATTACTTCCAAAAGTTATGATTAACCTCATTAATTACTCACCCAAAAAATAAAAAAAGTGTATTTTTTTTCTTAAAATATTATACGAGCAACGGTGAAAAATTATTTAAATGTTGTCGACGTTGCTAGTAACTACGGGATATGAATTTGAGGTACTTTTACATTTTCTTTCGATTAAATTAATAAAAATACTCGTAAACTTTGCACTTTGTCTAAAAAAGACTATTCAGTTTAAAAATATTCTTATCGTTAGTTTTGAATAAAAACGATTGATATTTTATTTAAAAAAATATTCTTAAATTTCAAAAAATTTCAAAAATATTTTTTAAAATTTCAAAATGTTTCAAAAATATCTTTGAACTTTCAAAAATTTCCTCTGAAAAAAAATTTAAAATTTGAAGTGTTTCAAAAATATCCTTGAACTTTCAGTTTCATTAATATTTCTGAATTTTAAAATTTAAAGTGTTTCAAAAATATCTCTGAAGTTTCAAAAGTTTCATTAATATCCTCTGAAAAAAAAAAATTTTAAACTGGGAGTGTTTAAAAAATATCCTTGAATTTTCAAAAGTTTTATTAATATCCTCTGAAAAAAATTATTTTAAAATTTGAAGGGTTTCAAAAATATCCTTGAAATTTCAAAAGTTCATTAATATCCTCTGAAAAAAATTTTAAAATTTGAAATGTTTCAAAAATATCATTGAATTTTCAAAAGTTTTATTAATATCCTCTGAAAAAAATTATTTTAAAATTTGAAGTGTTTCAAAAATATCCTTGAACTTTCAAAAGTTTCATTAATATCCTCTGGAAAAAATTTTAAAATTTGGAGTGTTTCAAAAATATTCTTGAACTTTCAAAAAATTCATTAATACCTTTGAAATTTTTTTTTATAGTTAGCGCTTGCTTTTGTTTCTCAAAACAACAATCTCTCTTCAAATCAAAACATAGGCACTCAAGTGAAGAAACCTTAATGAATATAGACGAACACAATGTAGGGGCTCCCTCTCCTCTGCGAGTCGAGAAGAAGTCCCGTTGCAACTAGATACTTGATGATGGACAATTCTTGATTTTCCCTTAAAAAAAATTTAAAACTTCAAAATTACCTTAAAATTTTTAAGGTTAAAGGTTAATTCTACTTTTAAAATTTTAAGAGTATTTTTTAATCATAGTACTAATAATAAGAGTACGTTAAAACTTTTAAAATTTTAAAAAGTATTTTTAAAACAAAATACAATAATTTTTATCCAAAACTAGTCGTAATAATATTTTTGAAACATTTTTTTAAAGTTTAAAAATATTATTGATCGCCGTAAAACTTTAAGGATATTTTTTGAGACAATGTATAAAATTTAGAGATATTTTTATTAATTTAATATTTTTTTCGAACATGAAAGGGTGCAAATTTGTTAGCTATATTGTGAACTAATGTATTTATCAATCAAACCATGCATTCCACTAAGAAATTTAGAATATGTAAAAAAATTAGGTCATAAAGGACCATCCATTGTCATTGTAGTTGAATAATGGGCATTATTCAAAAAGTTGTATATATAATTGTTCGGGTTCTTTATCTTTTGAGTTGTTCTGCTGGATCGGTCGTTCAAGACTTTGGTCTCTATCCGAACCTAATAAAAAAAATGGGATCACTTCTTATGGATTCATCGAGAATGATTCTGATCTAGTTCATGGCCTATTAGAGGTAGAAGGCGCTCTGTTGGGATTGGGATCCTCACGGACAGAAAAAGATCGTAGTCGATTTGATAATGATCGAGTGACATTGCTTCTTCGGCCTGAACCCACCTCACGGACAGAAAAAGATTGTAGTCGATTTGATAATGATCGAGTGACCTTGCTTCTTCAGCCTGAACCCAGGAATCCCTTAGATATGATACAAAATGGATCTTGTTCTAGATTTCTCTATGAACTATACGGATTAGAGTTTGAAGAAGGGGAAAGGAAGGAGTCCTCGACCCACAACCGTCTACATTTTCAAATGGTTAATACATAATTCTTAACCGTGTATAAGACTTCGAAAAAGGTTAGAATCAAATAGATAGTATCGATTTTTATTAACAAAGAGTTTTATTGAAGCTTGCGAGGATCGAACTCAGTCTCAAAGATAAACTTCCAATCACATTTAAGCACATAACAAATTGATGCATTGTTTTATTTGAAATTATTCCTCGCAAACGGATTGCCGCAGTGACAGAATCGCAAGCGTTATTGGGCCTTTCAAAAAGGGAGAGGAAAATGTGAAGAAATCTCGATCATCATCTTAGGTAAAAAGTGATTGGGTTTCTTTTTTCATTTTTTCTTTACTTCATTATGATTCTAGATTGCTCAAAGTTCTTCCCCAAAGTATGATCCAACGGCGATTCTTAAGCATCACGGTGCGATCCTTATCTTTTCCTTTAAAGTCTAAAGTTGTGTGACTGAATCAACCAAATTTGAACCCGTCTTTGATGATTTCTTTTTGTGGATTTAAAGGCTAGATTGATAATCGGACACGTATGTTGTTTGATATTCCAGAATCTGATAAATGCCAATGGCTAATTTGGTTTCGAACAGGGAACGTCCTTTTTTGGGCTGTAGGGAATCATTTCAATGAATACTGTTCCTTTTTTCTTCATTGTTTATTTGAGTGGAGATCTTCTGCTTTATCTTCTTCACTTTGTGGCCATTAATTGCAATTTTGTCTAAGCTTTTTCAGTTTTAGAAGGGTGAGATCTCACATCGGGGTGGAGAGGGGAACGAAGTATTCCTTATAGGTGTGGAAATATCTCCCAAATAGATGCGTTTTGAAACCGTGAGATTGACGACGATATGTAACGAGCTAAAGCGGATAATATCTGATAGTGGTGTGCTTGGACTGTCATAAATGGTATTAGAGCTAGACACTGGACGATGTGCTAGCGAGGATGCTGGGCTCTCAATGGGGGTGGATCGTGAGATCCCACATCGGTTAGAGAGAGGAATGAAACATTCCTTATAAGGGTGTGGAAATCTCTCCCTAACAGATGCGTTTTAAAATCGTGAGGCTAACGACGATATGTAACGGGCTAAAACGAAAAATATTTGCTAGTGGTGTGCTTGAGCTGTTACAAATGGTATAGAGCTAGACACTGGGTGGTGTGCTAGCAAGGACGCAGGACTCTCAATGGGGGTGGATTGTGAGATCTCACATCAGTTGGAGAGAGGAACGAAGCATTCCTTATAAGGGTGTGGAAACCTCTTCCTAACAGACGCGTTTTAAAACTGTGAGGCTGACAGCAATATGTAACGGGCTAAAGCGGACAATATCTGCTAGCGGTGTGCCAGCGAAGACGCTAGGCCCCTAAGAGGGGTTGGAGAGGGGAACGAAACATTCCTTATAAGGGTGTGGAAACCTCTCCCTAACAGACGCATTTTAAAACCGTGAGGCTGATGGTGATACGTAACGGGCTAAAGCGAACAATATCTGCTAGCGGTGTGCTTGGGCTGTTACAAATGGCATTAGAGCTAGACACCGAGCGGTGTGCTAGCGAGGACACTGGGCTCCCAAGAGGGGTGGATTGTGAGATCCCACATTGGTTGAAGAGAGGAACAAAACATTCTTTATAATGGTGTGGAAACCTCTCCCTAACAAACGCGTTTTGAAACTATGAGGCTAACAGCAATACATAACCGGGTAAAGCGGACTTGATTTTAAAATATAGAAATTGGATAAAGGAGAAGGATAAGTGGCAATGGAAACTGTGGGATGAGGAATAGAACCCACCACCTGCTTTGCCACTTTGTGGCTGATAGATATGCCTCTTGCCTTGAAAAAGTGGGAGATGACAATGGGAGCAGTATATTTAAAAACCTCCACCCATTTGCACACATTCTCTTCTTGATTTACAACAAAACCAGACCCCTTTTTGCAAAAAAATGCATATTTCTGTAAAGTTTCAGTATTAATGGCAGAAGAGGATACCCCCTCTGAACCTTCTTCTTCTTCTTCTTCTTCTTCAGCTCTCACCTCTACAATGTCCACTCCATTGCGGAAGGTGTTCTGTAGAATTTCAGGACTTGCAACTTCTCTGAGAAGAAACACAGCCCCTCACAGCAGAAGAATCTTTCACAGAGATGTTGAACAACAAGAGTTTCAATATGCAAGCTCTCATTGCCTTTCTTCTTATTACAGTGTCTTTGTTGCTCGCCTTGCTATAATGGTTAGTCTTTGGGAATGATCTGATACTCATTCAAGTTCAAACTTAATACCACCCACTTGTGAAATGATATCGGTGCCATTCAGCTTGATATACATCTTGACAGTGATGATTATTACATTATAATACAGGTGATGCTAGCTATTTTGATTGGGATGCTGACAATACTCACATGGCACTTCACGAAGAGCTACACGGCACAGTCGCTTGACAGCTTAGCGTATGGTCTTCGACATGAACTGCTGCAGCGCCCGATCTTACGGATGTGGAGTGTCTTGAATTCCACAGCTGAAATAACCACAGCTCAGGTCAAGCTTTCAGAATATGTAATGAGGAAGTACAGCAAGCCAGTGAATCAAGCAGAGCAAGTTGAGGTTGTTTTCTTATCCTTGTCTGATTTACCTTTCATACTGTGATATCCCATGTTGGTTGAGGAGTAGAACGAAACCCCCTTTATTAGGGTGTGGAAACCTTTCCCTAGCAAACGCGTTTTAAAGTCTTGAGGGGAAACCCGAAAGGGAAAGCCCAAAGAGAACACTATCTGCTAGCGATGAACCTGGGCAGTTACACATACATTGAGCTCTGAACTCATGTTTCATGTCTGTATTTTTCTGTAGTTGTATGAAGCAATGAGAGACGTTACGTGGGCGATGTTTGCGAGTCGAAAAGCTCTTAATGCCATAACCATCAATTACAAGAATGGTTTTGTCCAAGCGTTCCATCGAGATCATAGAAGCAACAATACGTTTTATATTTACTCGGATCTTGCAAACTATTCCATCACTGCCACTCAATCATATAATATAAATCGACTTTCGTCGGGTGAAGGGTGGTCCGAACCACCCATACATGGCAATGTTTCAGCAAAATGGTACCGGGAACCGCTTGATCCTATCAGTGGTGAGAAGATGGGGAAAGCAAGGCAAATCCCACCGGAGGACTTGATTAACATTCCTGGCATTTCACAGGTAGCTGATGGTGTTGCCTCATGGCATGTTACTGTCAGCAAGTACATGGATACACCATTGCTTTCAGCAGCCCTGCCTGTTTCGGATGCTACAAACGAAAGCATAGTTGCAGTGGTTGGTGTCACGACCGCACTTTCGAGCGTCGGTCAACTTATGAAGGAGCTTGTTGAGTTCCATAGTGGACATATTTATCTAACCTCTCAAGAGGGCTACTTGCTTGCTACTTCAGCCAATGCTCCCTTGTTAAGAAATACATCGACCGGTCCGAAGCTTATGATGGCTGTCGATTCCCAAGATGACGTGATTCGATTAGGAGCCGAATGGTTAAACAAAACCTATGGAAATAACTTTCCTCCTGGTCATGAGGTCCATGAAGAGAATGTCAAGCTTGGTGGTCAGCAATATTACATCGACTCATTTTTTCTTAATCTAAAGAAGCTTCCCATTGTAAGTTTCGCCATCGATCCATCGACTTTCTTTTATCTAATCGTTACGAACATAACAAGATCCTTTCGTTTTTTGTAGGTGGGGGTTGTTATCATTCCTAGGCAATACATAATGGGAAAGGTAGATGAAAGAGCTTACAAAACATTGGTTATACTCATTTCTGCCTCTTTGTGCATCTTAGTTGTTGGATGTCTATTCATTTTGATTCTGACAAAAGGAGTATCTAAGGAAATGAAACTAAGAGCTGAACTAATAAGCCATCTTGATGCCAGAAGAAGAGCAGAGGCATCTAGTAATTACAAGAGTCAATTTCTCGCGAATATGAGGTGAGTTCATTTAAAACGATGGACGAATAACGTAGCGACTTGGCGTGTGTGTTAATAACAATGTTAGTTTATACTTTATTGATATTGCAGTCATGAGCTGAGGACACCGATGGCTGCCGTAATTGGACTGCTCGACATTCTAATGTGCGATGACTGTCTCAATAACGAACAGTTTGCGACAGTCACTCAGATTCGAAAATGCTCGACAGCTCTACTCCGACTTCTTAACAACATTCTAGATCTAAGCAAGGTATAATGAGCTCGCTTTGTTGGTTCTACGAAATTTTGTTCTGTTTTTTTGGTTATAGTGTGAAAGATCATAGCCTAATTGTTATCATTCGAATAATCACTTAGGTTGAATCTGGAAAGCTAGTTTTGGAAGATGCGGAGTTTGATCTGGGACGAGAACTCGAAGGGCTTGTTGATATGTTTTCCGTGCAATGCATCGACCATAATGTGGAAACTGTATTGGATCTCTCTGGTACGTTTTCCGTTCACGAATTGATTACACTACAATTTATGCAATGCTCTAATACAATGCTATTGTTTTAGATGATATGCCGAGATTAGTTCGAGGAGACTCCGGTCGGGTTGTTCAAATATTCACAAACTTGATTAGCAACTCTATCAAATTCACTACTAGTAAGTGATCTTGTTTATCACCAGTGTTGCTTATCAAACAATTGATTAACCGTTTCGAATGTTTTGCAGCTGGTCACATCATTCTTCGAGGGTGGTGCGAGACGTCGAATACGCTCAAAGAAATGGGAAAGTCTTGTATGGATCAGAAGAAATCACGGTTTCCTAATCGGACAAAGATGAAACAACACGGAGACCACACGAAGAACGCGTTCAAGAAAGATAACAAAATGACCTTATGGTTTGAACTTGATGACACTGGCTGTGGTATGTCAAAAGCCAACCAGAAGAACACTTGATAATTTCCTTCGATTTCTAAATGCTAAGTACCGTTTTCTCTGCTCCTTACAGGGATCGATCCTAGCAAATGGGAGTCTGTTTTTGAAAGCTTTGAGCAAGCAGATCCCTCGACAACCCGAACGTAAGTAGTTAAAACAGTTAAAGATGCTGTCAAGAGTTTTCATAGCTCAATATCTAGTATAAAGATATGTTACATTTTTCAGGCACGGTGGCACTGGTCTTGGACTATGCATCGTACGTACCTTGGTAAGTTCGACCGAACCTTTCCCAGCACCAACCCCCCGCTCGAAACTTAGAGCGTTTCTATAAGCATCTCATTAACCGAGGCTAATAACAGGTTAACAAGATGGGTGGTGAAATCAAGGTCGTAAAGAAAAACGGCCCGGGAACTCTAATGCGACTTTATTTGGTTCTCAGCACACCTGTAGACTCCATAGATCATCACTCTCAGTTTGATTTTGCAAAACATAATGCAGTGGTAAGTGAAGAAATGAAGCCTTGAGTTTGTTTTCAGACATGGCTCATTTCTTAAGACAAAAGTCCCAAGCTCGTTAATATCGATGTTTCTCTGTGCAAATGCAGGTACTTCTTGCACTCCGTGGCAGCACGAGTCGATTAATCACGTCGCAGTGGCTTCGTAAGATCGGACTGTTCACTTTAGAGGCTTCAGAATGGAATGAACTAACTCTAATCCTTCAAGAACTCTTTCAAGCCAGAAAGTTCGAAAACAAAAGGGGATTTAGTCCACAGGATTCCCTCGGTGAACCATTACGAGCCGAGTTAACGAGAATTAAGGACATGAAAAGCCTAACGTTCATCGTCGTTGCCGATATCGGGATACTGGACTTGAGCACGGATATTTGGAAGGATCAACTTTACTTCCTTGACAAGTACTCTGGAAAAGTGAAGTTTGCGTGGATGTTAAACCACGATACATCCAACGCCATGAAGACGGAGCTTCGGGGAAAAGGACACTTTATAGTGAACAATAAGCCGCTGTATAGAGCAAAAATGATTCATATTTTGGAAGCTGTTATGAAGGACAGAAATCTTGAGATTCAGAGGAAAAATGGTTTAAGAAATGCATCAAAAGAAGGGGATTATCATGAATGCCTTGAAATTGATTCAACTCAGTTTGAAACTGCTAGCTCTGATGATTCTGATTTAGCTGAACTTGACAAGTCCAAGTCTCAGTGTGCAACATTTCAGGAAGAAACAATGCCAAAACCTTGTCAGCCGCCATTTTTGTCCCTTAACGATAGCTTAGTTGAGTTAACTCGTGTACGTTCGACTGTGAGTAACGCAGGGACCGGCAGTTCATGTGACATGAGACAAGACTCGTCCCATGGACTGAACTTAGGAGGCAACTATCCTAAAAGCCAAGAAGAATCAGATTCTAAGAATGGTCATGGTAAGAAATCTCTTGAAGGGCTACGCATTTTGCTTGCAGAAGATACACCGGTTCTTCAAAGAGTAACGACGATAATGCTCGAAAGAATGGGAGCCATGGTGATCGCTGTCGGAGATGGGCTGCTGGCTGTTGAAGCTCTGACTGCAATGCTTAGTGCTGAAGAGCAAAGAAGAGAATGCCCCACGAGATATGATTTGGTCTTGATGGATTGCCAAGTAAGTGCCAACTTAACGTTACACTCCATGAGCCAAAATTGAGATGATGCTTTCTTTGCACTTTAGAGTTGCTTGCATTGATATATAATGAACCTAAATCACTCCCGAACTATAAGAGTCCAAGCTCACCGCTAACAGATATTGTCCTCTTTGAGCTTTCTCTTTTCAGGCTTCCCCTCAAGGTTTTTAAAATGATCTTCTAGGGAGAGGTTTTCACACCCTTATAAGGAATGTTTCATTCCCTGGGATCTCACAATCCACCCCCCTTCGGGACCGAGCGTCCTCGTTGGCACTCATTCCTCTCTCCAATCAATGTGGGGATCTCACAATCCACCCCCTTCGGGGCCCAGCGTTCTCGTTGGCACTTGTTCCTCTCTTCAATCGATATGAGATCTCACAATCTACCCCCTTTAGGGCCCAGCGTTCTCGTTGGCACTCGTTCCTTTCTCCAATCAATGTGGAATCTTACAATCCACACTCCTTTAGGGCCCAGCGTCCTCTCTGGCATACCGCCCGGGGTCTATTGTGAGATCCCACATCGGTTGGATAGGGGAACGAAACATTCCTTATAAAAGTGTGGAAACCTCCCTAGCAGACGCGTTTTAAAAACTTTGAGAGGAAACCTGAAAGGGAAAGCCCAAAGAGGACAGTATCTGCTTCCATCGTATTTGATTGTTGAAAATGAAACATGATGCAAAGTTTCTTATGATCTAAATCCTATATGTACTTACAAAGCGTACAAACTTTCTTAATATTTGAAACAGATGCCAAAGATGGACGGCTACGAAGCAACAAAAGCGATTAGAAAGCTAGAATTGGGAACGAGCCTTCACGTACCGATCGTAGCATTGACAGCCCACGCAATGTCATCGGATGAAGCCAAATGCTTGGAAGTAGGAATGGATGCATACCTAACAAAGCCAATTGACTATAAGCTGATGGTATCCACCATACTTTCCCTCACTCAGAGAAAAGTCTAAGAAACGTTGCTTATGATTCTCGAGCTACACTACGTGCTAATGTTTTCGGTTTTGCAAATCAAAACGGTCACTTTTTAACCGAACAAAAAGGAGACGAGAAGGCATTTAAGGGTCGGAACGGGGCGTATATTCAAGAGACGAGTTTAATGCTAAAGAGTGTAAATTTGCTGCCATCAGTAGGTAGGTTCCTTGTGTCCATTGAGCTTTGTACATATTGTTGTAGGGCAGATGAAAGGCTGCTTAAGTTTTCCCACTTTTTGTAATTAGTAGTGAGATAACAAAGTTAGGTATTATGATGTAAAGAACATTCTAACCGTGCAAGTAAAAGTAAGAATAAGAGGGGAAATAAGCTCTTCTCTTTGTAATCATTTAACCATCCCTCGGTCTTCAGACCTAAGCGAGTTGCTCTGTGGCACATGCGTGTCACAATGTGGGTGCACGGGACGAGTGTCTCGTCTTCCTTTGAAAAATGTCTTTCAAAGACAGTATCAAACAGTATGAATGTGATAATATTGCATCCCAGCCCATGTGTCCAAGGTTGGATTATGCACCTACTATCTGGAATGGTTAAGCATGGACACGGGAGAGTCTGATGTTTGAGAAAACCCGGATGGATGGATGTTCGTGATGTCGTGATGAGATGATCGACACATGGGTTAGTTCCCAACGGATGTGTCCGGGCGAGTCTAGATGGTCGATGTGTCCCAAGACATGGGATGACATCACGATGCATGAATCGTATTGTTGGGAACCGAGATGACAATGAGATGCGATGTGATTGTGTCGCACACGATTGAATATGCAGCCGAACAAACTTGGATTCCACACAAGCTATGTTCGGTGGGTGAAGGCAAACCTTGCCTAGACTAAAAAAATTAAAAAGAAAATAAAAACGCTTTAGAATATATATATATATAACAACATTAACTTGTTGAGAAAGAAAAAGAAAGTGCAAAAGGAAGTGAGAGCTTAAACAACTTGTTCATCTAAGTTCCGATCTTTCTTCACAGAGAAAATCAGAGCTAAAACCCAAGGAAAATGGCGAGATACGATAGAGCCATTACGGTATTCTCACCGGACGGTCATCTCTTCCAAGTAGAATACGCTCTCGAGGCCGTCCGTAAGGGCAACGCCGCCGTCGGGGTTCGCGGTTCCGACACCGTCGTCCTTGGCGTCGAGAAGAAATCCACCCCCAAACTCCAAGATTCCAGGTCACTCTCTCAATTTCTTTTCCTCTTTAACGAATTCATCCTATTTCAAGGTTGTTAGAATCCGGATATTGAGTTACTGTCAGAACCTCGTATCGAGTTTGATTTGACTTGACCTAATTTTTGGGTTGGAAGTTTCTTGTTAGTGGTCGAATTTTAGGGTTATTGAAATGGCGATTGTTCTTTCTATTTGTTTCATATCTGATTTACTGTTTGCAGATCGGTTCGGAAAATTGTGAATCTCGATGATCATATTGCACTTGCTTGTGCTGGACTCAAAGCAGATGCACGAGTTCTGATAAACAGGGCTCGCGTTGAGTGTCAAAGCCATAGGCTTACAGTTGAGGATCCAGTGACTGTTGAGTATATAACGCGATACATTGCAGGGCTTCAGCAGAAGTACACACAGAGTGGTGGAGTGAGGCCATTTGGGCTTTCCACTTTGATTATTGGGTTTGATCCTTACACTGGTACTCCATCATTGTATCAGACAGATCCTTCTGGGACTTTTTCCTCTTGGAAAGCCAATGCAACCGGGAGAAATTCAAATTCGATTAGGGAATTTCTTGAGAAGAACTACAAGGAGACTTCTGGGCAAGAAACTGTGAAGCTTGCTATCCGTGCATTGCTCGAGGCAAGTTGTTATAGCTTTTCTTGTTTTCTTTACTTGCACTTTGTAAATAGAGCTGTTACAAATGGTATCAAAGCTAGACACCGGGCGGTGTGTCAGCGAGGACGCTGGCCCCCATGAGGGGGTGGATTGTGAGATCCCACATTGGTTGGAGATGAGAACGAAACATTCCTCTTAAGAGTATGGAAACCTCTCCCTAGTAGACGTGTGTTAAAATTGTAACGAAGGCCAAAGCAGACAATATCTGCTAGCAGTGAGCTTGGGCTGTTACTAATGGTATCAAAGCTCGACACCGGGTGGTGTGCCAGCGAGGACGCTGGCCCCCAAGGTTAATGAAGCATAGCCAACCTATTCTACTGCAGAATGGATTTTTCAAAGTTAATTGCTTGCATTTATCTCTGTTCCTTGTTTCCAAAAGACATATGGTTTGCATGTAAAGTTCTTTTGGATAATAGAACCTTTGTTTGGTTTCTGAACTGAAGTAGTTGTTTGATCATGACTTGTAATGGGTGTTTGGTATTCCTTGATTGAATACAGTAGTTTGTTTACATGAAGCTACTTTAGTATTTGGTGTGGTGATTGGTTTTGAATCATCTGATACTCGATTATATGAGATTTTTTTGACAATTAGCCGGATTTGAAATCTACCAAAACTAATTAGTCAACACACACAAACTAACTCAAAATAAAACTCTGAAATCAATTGCATTGAAAAACAAAACAACTTGGTGGCTTTTATAGACCTTACGAAATTAGTAAACGAGAAAAATAGCATACTCTAAAAATAATAAATTAACACCCATTAAATAATTTAGTGGTCCTAACATTCCTATAGAAATGGCATAAATGCTTTTAGTTTTACTCGTGGTACTACACAGACATACTTGTTTTTGTGTGACACAATGCTTCAGCTCAATAACTCGTCAAACCACACAAGAAATGAAACCTCACATCAATGTGTTTTTACTCTAGTGATGGAGTTGTGTCTTGGTCCTATCTTAGACGGTTTCTTTAGGGTTGAAATGGTTAGATTAGACCATTTCTTTAGGGATGTTAGGACCATTAAATCATTTAGTGGGTTGTTAATTTATTATTTTTAGAGTTTATAATACTAATTTCATTTGTTTGTAAGGCCTATCAAAATGGTTAAGTTGTTTTGTTTTTCAATGCAATTGATTTCCGAGTTTCATTTTGAGTTAGTTTGTGTGTATTCATAGAATCCTCAAATGTCAAACAAAGAAGTTGTGAGCCTCGAAGTTATAGTCAAAGTGACTAAGTATCGAACAAAGGGTGTACTTTGTTCGAGGGCTCCAGAGAAGGAGTCGACTAAGTATCGAACAAAGGGTGTACTTTGTTCGAGGGCTCCAGAGAAGGAGTCGAGCCTCGATTAAGGGGAGGCTGTTCGAGGGCTCCATAGGCCTCAAGGGAGACTCTATGGTGTACTTTGTTGGAGGGGAGGAATGTTGGGAAGGAGTCCCACGTTGGCTAATTAAGGAGAAGACCATGAGTTTATAAGTAAGGAATACTATCTCCATTGGTATGAGTCCATTGGTATGAGGCCTTCTAGGGAAACCAAAAGAAAAGCTATGATAGCTTATGCTCAAAGTGAACAATATCATACCATTGTGGAGGTTCGTGATTCGATGTACAAAATGGAAAATAAGTTGTGGTTGTATCATGACTAATGCTTAATGGTAGGCACATAGCTTGCATGCTTTTCGGTATTCCCTCCCTTGGTTGGGCTGATTTTTGTTTTTGTGGCTCTCCTTTGAACTTTCCTCCGTACTTTCATCCATGGTTCATTCATCGAAGAAAACATGAATGATTCGGTTATTAAGCGGTCAAGGATTTGGACATTTCTTGCTATACTGCGCACATTCTTTGGTGTAACTGGTTATTCCTTACCCTAAGAACCAATTTGATCATTTGGTGTAACTAGTTATTCCTTTACTCGAAAGTTTCTTTGGATCATTGTTTAATCTTCAGAGGGCTTAAAACATTAGACGGCAAATGGAAAAGTCCTTTTAGAAACAATTCCATAAGGTTTTCGAAAAAATAGGTCACTCTGAGAATGAGAACACACCCGAAAAAAGAAACAACCTTAAAAAATTAGTACAAAAACACCTTCCAAATCCAAACAACTAGAAATGCCAAAATAGATATAACCATTGCTTTGCATTGACCTCTTCTTGGTTAACTTAGCTGATCTCGAGTAATCGAGCCAATGGCCGTTATGAATATTGGTTCGTGATTTAATGTCCTAAGTTAACATATCCGAGTTTACAATTATCCTTCATTCTTCAGAGGTATTGCCATAAATATACCAAATGAGTTAAGTGAATTTCTTGAATGTTTATCTGTGATACTTAGTGACTTACTTCCATCGACTCGACTCAACTTGTAGGTTGTCGAGAGCGGAGGAAAGAACATAGAGGTTGCTGTGATGACAAAGGAACATGGTTTGAAACAATTGGAGGAAGCTGAAATTGACGCCATTGTTGCTGAGATTGAAGCAGAAAAAGCAGCGGCAGAGGCTGCCAAGAAGTCCCGGCCGAAGGAAACATGATCACTTCTCTTGTAGTACTCACTGACTTCGTCTGGCTAAGTTTATATCTTTTGCAATGTGCTTAAACTTCGAACCTGGAAAGATTGTCATGGAATTAAACCCACCATTGAAGCATTGCAGTCAGCTTCATGCACCCAATGAACACCAAATTGAGTTTCCTTTATAGAGATTTGCTATATATATTATCCCTATGGTTTCAGGGAATGAGACATATAAAGTGTGTTATTTTAGCCATCTTCCTTTCGAGCCCGTTGGAATTAGGGTGCACACAGGTCGAGTTAGGTGAGCAACTTTGAGAGTTTACAGTTCAACTCAACCTTTTGTTTTTTAGTTAGGTTGGGTCGTTACTTATTCACCGTTCATATTATATTAATAACTAAAATTTAATAAAACTCAAATATCAAATTTTCACAAATTTCAATGTATTATCAACCTTAGTTCGATTGGATTAAATATTTTATAGGTTAGCGAGCGGATCATTGTTTATGCATGCAATGAAGCTGAAAAATGTGTAAACTTCTTTTTATTTATTAGTAAGAGTATAGGTTGGGGAAAACTCCAAAACTAAGGTTCCACTCGAAAAGGGCACTCCTACGACACCCCTAAACTACAAGCTAGCTGCAAAGGAATTCGAATTAGTGGAGTTTTCTGTTATAATTTTTTCATTATTATTTAAAGTATAATATTTTTATATCCTTCTACCAATATTTTTTGAGTTCGATTAAAGTAGTAATATAATTTATTGAAGAATATACTACACGTCATACTTAATTAAATTAATTAAATAATTATTTAATTAAGTAGAAGTCAAAGCAAGCATCTTTTATCTTTAAGATAATTCCAAGAGGAAAATAAGGAAATTAAGCTTTTTAAGTCGATTATGAAAGGAGAGGGTTTCGTGTTATATGCTTATATTTTCAATTATCATAATTGGTTGGTGTAATAGATTCTATATTCTAAACAACATTTTAAAATTATAATAATAATTGAATTGATTAAAATATATATTGTCGAGTAATAGGCTGGATCAACATTTTTATAAGATTAACAAAATGCATTTCTAAAGATAAACTTGAGTCACAGACAGCCGAACAACCGGTTTGTCTTTTTTAAATTTAATTATAAAAATATGATGATAAATAATTTATAGACATCATCCATGGTTTATATTTATATTAATTGGACACTTAATTAATTAAGTCAATGATCAATCCTTAAGGGAGAGATTAAATAAGAGAATCGCGATAATCACTACATAGCATAGAGTTTCAAATCAATGGCGGAAATCCAGAATTCGGAAGCGCCAAAAATTCTCACAATGAACCAAGGAATCGGCGACCAAAGCTACGCCACAAACTCAATCTCACAGAGTAAATACCAGTCCGGATCCCGGCCTCTGCTCCGCCGCGCCATTGCCGCCTTATGCGCGGCCGATTTGCCATCCGCCATTGCCGTTGCCGACCTCGGCTGCTCTTCAGGACCGAACGCGCTCTTCGCGATCTCCGAGATCGTCGGCGTGATCCGCGGCTGTTGCGGCGGTGAAGCGCCGGAGTTGACTGTGTTTTTGAACGATCTGGCGGAGAACGATTTCAACTCTGTTTTCAGAGGATTGTCGAACAAGAAGAACGGCGGATCGTCGGCTATGGATGAGTGTTTCGTCGCTGGAGTTCCAGGATCTTTCTATGGAAGATTGTTTGCTTCTAACAGTCTTCATTTTGTGCATTCTTCTTCCAGTCTCCATTGGCTTTCTCAGGTTAGTCTCTATTCAAATCTTCATAATAGTTTACATTCATGTAATTAACACAATATAAATTTAAATTTGAAATTCAAAGATTAAAATAACTCTTAAACACTTTTCAATGTTCTTCATGACCAAATTGTAATCACTGAATTCTACCGTTAGATAAATATTCTTAGATTTAGGCTTTTACTTGGAACTTCCCTAAGGGTATAAAACATGTTTAGAGAGATGTTTCCACACTCATATAAAAAATGGTTTGTTCTCCTCTTTAACCGATGTGGAATCTCATAATCCACCCCTCTTCAGGGCGAGTGTTCTTGCTAGCACTCATTCCCCTCTCCAATTGATGTGAGATCTCACAATCCACCCGCTTCGGCGAGCTCAGCATCCTCGCTGGCACACGACTTAGTGTCCTATTGTGAAATCCCACATTGGTTGAAGAGTGGTATAAAACATTCTTTATAAGAGTGTGGAAACCTCTCCCTGAGTAGACGCGTTTTAAAATCTTGAGAAGAAGTTCAGAAGGGAGAACTCAAAAAGGACAATGTCTACTAGCAGCGATGGGCTTGTACTGTTACACAAATAGACACAAAATCTCAAAATTTAGGGGTTAAACTTATTGCGTATATCGAATCGAACAGAAATAAAACATGAAAGTTGAAAACAGGTACCTCGAGAGCTGAGTGAGAAAGGGAAGGGAATAAGGAACAAAGGGAAGATTTTCATATCAAAGACAAGCCCAAGTGAAGTAATAGAAGCATATTATGGTCAGTTCAAGAAGGATTTCAGTTGTTTCTTGAAGTCAAGATCAAAAGAAGTGGTGTGTGGAGGGAGAATGGTTTTAACTTTCAGAGGAAGAAGGCAGCCAGATCCATGCCCTGATGAAACTTGCCTTCTTTGGGATTACTTGGGGCTAGCCTTCCAAGCTTTGGTCCATGAGGTATATATATATTCAACCCATCTTTTTTATAATTTCGAAACTTAGTGTAACAATCTAAAGCTCACCGCTAGTAGATATTATCCTCTATAGACTTTCTTTTTCGAACTTCCCCTCAAGGCTTTAAAACGCGTCTACTAGGGAAGGTTTCCACACTCTTATAAAGGGTGTTTCGTTCTCCTCCCCAACCGATGTGGGATATCACAATCCACCTCCTTCAGGCTGATCGTCCTCGCTGACACTTGTTCCTTTCTCAAATCGATGTGGGACTCCCACTAAATCCACCTCTTTCAGGGCCAGCGTCCTTACTGGCATACCGCCTCTTGTCTACCCTCCTTCGAGGAACAGCCTCCTTGCTGGCACATCGCCCGGTGTCTAGCTCTTATACCATTTGTAACAGCCCAAGCCCACCACTAGCCGATATTGTCCTCTTTGGGCTTTCCTTCAAAACTTTAAAACATGTCTAATAGGGAAAGGTTTCCACACCCATAAAAAGAGTGTTTCATTCTTCTTCCCCACTGATGTGGGATATCACACTTATTCCTGCACCAGAGGTAGGTCGAAGAACGGAAGGAGGGGAGCCAATGTCCCAGCCTCTCTCTAGTTGTCTTAGATGGTCGTCCTTGATCTTTCAGGTCTATGTTCCTTTGGTTACTGAATTTTTTAAAACACCAAATAACTACTCCTTTGACCTTCAATTATGTACCAAATTTGTTCGTTAAAACTTTCAATTTTGTCTCTAGAGGGTCTTTATTAAACATAGAAAATTGAAAGTTTAAGATCTTATTAGACATTTTTAGAAACTTTAGGAACTGAAATAAGATAATTTTCTTCGTCTGAGAACTGAAACCGAAGATATTTATATAGTTATTGCATAGTAGGGGCTTATTGAAGAAGAAGAACTAGAGAGCTACAACACTCCTTATTATGAACCGTATGTGGAGGATGTGAGAAGGGAGATAGAGGAAGAAGGGTCCTTCAAAATAGAGAATTTGGAGATAATTGCTTTGGCATGGGATGGTGTGAATAGAGATGGGGAAAGCTATGAACGATCAAAGACAACCCAACAAATGGCGAAGGCCATTCAAGCAGTGAATGAATGTATGATAAGAGCCCATTTTGGTGGAGATATTATAGAGCCATTGTTTAAGAGATTTGAAGAAATCATGGTGGCTGATACTAGAGAGGTGGAGCATGTTAGTTTGGTTGTTTCTTTGCTTAGAAAATAATGATAATATTCTTCGTTATCGTTATTGTTACTATCTTGTTAGCGTTTTAGGGTTTCGATGGGTATAAACGAGTTGTCGAGTCTGAGAGTTTTGTTGGATATCGATGGGTACAAACAAATTGTCGAGTCTGAGAGTTTTGTTGGATTTCGATGGGTACAAACAAATTGTCAACTCTGAGAGTTTTGTTGGGTTTCGATGGGTATAAACGAGTTGTCAAGTTTGGATGAAAATAAACGAATGGTCGAGTCTGAGAGTTTTGTTGGGTTTCGATGGGCACAAACGAATTGTCGAGTCTGAGAGTTTTGTTGGGTTTTGACGGGCACAAACGAATTGTCAGTCTGAGAGTTTTGTTGGGTTTCGATGGGTATAAATGAGTTGTCAAGTTTGGATGGGTGTAAACAAGTTGTCGAGTCTGGGAGTTTTGTTGGGTTTCAATAGGCACAAACGAATTGTCGAGTTTGAGAGTTTTGTTGGGTTTCGATAGGCACAAACGAATTGTCGAGTCTGAGAGTTTTGTTGGGTTTCGATGGGCACAAACGAATTGTTGAGTGAGTTTTGCTGAGTTTCGATGGGCTCAAACGAATTGTCGAGTCTGAGAGTTTTGTTGGGTTTGGATGGGTATAAACGAGTTGTCGAGTCTGGGAGTTTTGTTGGGTGTCGACGGGCACAAAGGAATTGTCGAGTCTGAGAGTTTTGTTGGGTTTGGATGGGTATAAACGAGTCGAGTTTGGGAGTTTTGTTGGGTTTCGATGGGTACAAACGAATTGTCGAGTCTAAGAGTTTTGTTGAGTTTCCATGGGTACAAACGAACTGTCAAGTTTAGATAGGTATAAACGAGTTGTTGAGTCTGGGAGTTTTATTGGGTTTCAGTGGGTATAACTAAGTCATTGAGTCTGAGAATTTTGTTTGGTTTCAATGGGTATAAACGAGTTGTTAAGTATGAGAGTTTTGGTTGGGTTTTGATGGTACAAACAGGTGGTCGAGTCTAGGAGTTTTATTGGATTTCGATGGGTATAAACGAATTGTCGAGTCTGGAAGTTTTGTTGGGTTTCAATGGATATAAACGGGTGATCGAGTCCGGAGTTTTGTTGGATTTCGATGGGTATAAACGGGTGGTCGAGTCCGGAAGTTATGTTAGATTTCGATGGGTCCAAACGAATTGTCTCGGAGAGTTTCGTTGGGTTTTGATGGGTATAAGCTAAGGACTACAGTTTAATGGGGTCATTGTATGTTATGTGGGCCCATTCTGTTTTATTTTATTCTCCAACTACCCATTCTTAAATATTTTCCAATAATAATAATAATAATAATAACAATTGTCAATGTTTTTTTATTACTAAATTTGGTTGTTTCTTACCATTTTTTAAAGGAAATATTCAAATTCTAAAAACAAAATTTTTTAATTTTTTTAATTTGAATAAACTAAATTACATAAATAATTTTTTTATTCCATTTTTATTAAAAAATAATTGAGAACCGAAACCAATTTCATTCACATTCTTCGGTTTGGGTCAAATTCTCATTAATATATCGCGATACATACAGTATAATCATAAATTATCGCGAGATATTGGTAACTCCCTTACCAACCTCGACCCGCCCCCACCTAACCCGCCCGCCACCACTGAATCGAACGACGCCCGCCTCCCATCTCTCTTCCCCTTCTTCTTCGTTCCAATGCCTCAAACTCTCCACCAACTCCTTCCATTTCTCCGCCGCCGTAAATCTCTTCCACCACGACCTAGGTATTCTGATTCATGGATACCATCCCAAATTCTCTCTGTCTTTCTCCCGCCTCTGACCTCACTGTCAAATCCTCCGCCGTCCGCTGCTTTTTCCCGATCCGCAATCGCTATTCTGTCAATTTCCGTTCGTCTCCAACTCGGATTGAGTTGAATCGAAATGGATTTTCTGGTTTGAGTATGAGGCCGATGAGAGGGAAGAGTTGGGCGAGATCTGCTCAGATTATGGATCAGTCAGCGAGTAAAACTGATTCCTCTGCTCCGACGATTGTTGAGGTGGATTTGGGTGACCGGAGCTATCCGATTTACATTGGATCCGGTCTTCTTGATCAGCCTGAGATTCTCCAGAGGTATGCTAATTAAAATGAATTTGTGTTTGTCACGTAAGAACTCGAAGTTAATTAGTGGAAATGAATTGTTTGATGGTTCATTGGCTTCTCTCCTTATCTGTGCTGGTCTTACTAAATTTACAGGCATGTTCATGGGAAGAGAGTGCTTATAGTCACGAATGATACTGTTGGACCATTGTATTTAGATAAAGTTGCTGAAGCTTTAACTGTTGGGAATCCTAATGTTTCAATTGAAAGTGTGATTTTACCAGATGGTGAGAAGTACAAGAATATGGTGAGTAGTTTAAGTTAGCTTCCTCTGCTCCCTAAATGTCATTGTTAAAATTGAAAGATTGCATGTATAAGAAGTTGGAATGTAAAAACTTCCCCCTCCCTGTAAAACTTTTTGGCTCTTCCAATTTCTCCCAAGAATTGAAACTAATCACTATCTTGAATTAGTAGGACACACTCATGAAAGTATTTGACAAGGCTATCGAGTCGCGGCTCGATCGGCGATGTACATTTGTAGCCCTTGGAGGTGGTGTCATTGGCGATATGTGTGGTTATGCTGCTGCTTCTTTCCTCCGAGGGGTTAACTTCATTCAGATTCCCACGACTGTTATGGCACAAGTATGCAGCTTTTCTGAAGTGTTTTTTTTAGCTTTTTTCTTTTTAAACTTGAGATGATCCTTTGTTTAACATTTCTTGTTCTTCTACCTGTGTGTTCTAGGTGGACTCTTCAGTTGGGGGAAAGACAGGGATAAATCACCGTCTGGGGAAGAACTTGATTGGTGCGTTTTATCAACCTCAATGTGTCGTTGTAGATACCGATACATTAAACACACTACCTGAAAGGGAACTGGCTTCTGGTTTTGCGGAGGTCATCAAGTATGGGCTTATTAGGGATGCCGAGTTTTTTGAATGGCAGGAGAAGAACATGCCTTCATTGATGGCAAGGTGCGTGTGTAAAATGTTATTGATTTATGTCCAATATGCTTCTATTCTGCTAAAGCATTTAAATGAAGTTAAATTGACTGTCATAAATGAAAATTGCACTATTAGAGCCAAAAGTTTGAGTTTTTAGTAGGCGACTTGAATATTATTTTCATTCATGAGGCTTCAATCTATGTGCTATTAATATCAAATGAAAGAGATGGAGATAACATAGTAAGAATTTGAACTTTGAGGACCTCATGCTCCTATATCAACACGAAACTCAAAATTTTGATCCGTTACATTTTGGGTAAATTTAATCATCTTAATCTATTTTTTAACTGAAGCTGAATTTATATATGTTCTCCTATTATTCTGTATTTTAGTTTGATATCTACAAGACTATAAATTTCATTTCGGCTCTATAGAGTCCTTCCACTTATAGTGTTTTCATTAGATATACACTAGCTTTCCTTGTATGAAGGGCTTTTGTTTACTTATTCAATTACCATTTTGTTCATCTCGTGTTTTGTTAAGCTGCTTCTCTTTCTATCTCCTGATATTTATTGATAGGAACGTTATTAGGACAGAATTAGAGTAATAAGGATATAATAGTAATCAGTTAGAGAAGTTGTTGTCATTAGGAATTTGGTTATAAATAAAGGGAGTGAGAAAGTAGGAAGGTACCCAATTCTTTGTTGGATTAGGACTTGAGTCATTTTACTCAAGAGTGGGGGGTTCCAAGTACATCAAATACTTGGGTTATCTTGTAGTTTTGTTGTCATTTACATGGATGTTTGATTGAAATTGTTTAATCTGTTGGCTCGTTGTAGGGATCCGGCCGCCTTAGCTTATGCGATAAAACGCTCATGTGAGAACAAGGCTGAGGTTGTTTCATTGGATGAGAAGGAAAGCGGACTAAGGGCAACTCTGAACTTGGGCCACACATTCGGACATGTAAGATGGGTTCTTTCACTCTGTTTGCTGTACAACTTGATTGTGAGGCAATGAAGAATATATTGTTTGAACATACCAATTTTGATCATCAAATATTTTCCATTGCCCTTCCTACTTTACTTTAGACACTAACGGTAATGGTCCAAGCCCACCGCTAGCAGATATTGTCCTCTTTGGATTTTCCCTTCAAGGTTTTTAAAATGCGTCTGCTAGGGAGAGGTTTCCACACCCTTATAAAGAATGTCTTGTTCTCCTCTTCGACCGATGTAGGATCTTACAATCCACCCTCTTTGGGGGTCCAATGTTCTCATTGGCACTCGTTCCCTTGTCCAATCGATGTGGGACCCCCCAATCCACTCTCCTTCAGGGTCCAGCATCCTTGCTGGTACATCGCCTCGTATCTACCCTCTTTGGGACTCAGCCTCCTCGTTGGCACATCGCTCAGTGTCTGGCTCTGATATCATCTGTAACGACTCAAGCCCATCGCTAGCAGATATTATCCTCTTTAGGCTTTCCCTTCCAGGCTTCCCCTCAAGGTTTTTAAAACGCGTCTGCTAGGGAGAGGTTTCCACACCCTTATAAAGAATGTTTCGTTCTCCTCCCCAACCGATGTCGAATCTTATACTAACTCGTCATACTGTAGAAACAATTTATATTTCTAATATGATTTGTTTCTCAATTCCAATCCTCTCTTTTTGTGTTGGGCCAAATCATACCTTGTTCGTTCCTGCAGTCTGCAATCGCAGAAATCATCTCATGGCTTGCTCGCTCGAAGAATGTATTTTTTTGTTCATGAATCATGTGTCGCTTTCTGAGTACTTTTCCTTTCTTATTAGCTTCTCATTCTGTGCAATGTTCTATAGGCAATAGAAACTGGGTTCGGGTACGGCCAGTGGCTCCATGGAGAAGCTGTTGCAGTTGGCACGGTATTGCATCACTGAGTTCAAACCATTTCTGCATTCTACTTCATATATACCAATTCTAAATGTTGGGTTTCTTTGCCAATTTTCAGGTAATGGCAGTTGACATGTCATATCGTCTCGGATGGATTGATGATACGATTGTGAGCAGAGTTCTTGCCATTCTAAAACAGGCAAAGTTGCCTACTGCACCTCCCGACAGCATGACGGTGGAGATGTTTAAATCGATAATGGCAGTAAGTGATTTAGGGTGTTCCACTCTACTTTCATGTTATTGTCTCTCAGTATTCTAAGCTCGATTTGCATGGCAGGTCGACAAGAAGGTTGCTGATGGGCTACTAAGGCTAATTCTCCTGAAAGGTCCTCTAGGAAACTGCGTTTTCACCGGCGATTATGACAGGAAGGCGTTGGACGAGACGCTTCATTCATTTTGCAAGTCTTGATTCAATGATCTAGAAGAGCTCGTTCCGAAGTGTGCGTAAGTTCTGTACCATACGTTTATGATATTGCTCTGGCTCTCTGCTTCTTCCCTTTAGCCTTAGTTTTCCTTTATATTCACTAGAAAATCCATGTGATGAGTGATCTGGAATCTGATAATGCTATGTTTTTTAACACCTGATCCACCATTCTAGAGCTGTGAAAGAACTACTGAGAGAAATAAAGCTTTATCTCTTTTATCTTTTATTTGGTTAGAAATTGAACGTCTCCGACTTCCTAGTCCAGAGTATATTCGACTTGTCCAGAGTATATTTGAGCAAGTCGAGAGTATATTTGAGTTAGTTGAGCTATGTTCAAGTTGCCCCAAACCGCTCGATTAAAGGTTTTCAATGATTTTTTTTTTTTTTTTTTTTTAAATGAAGCTAAAGTTTCATATATGTTTTTCTAGACTGAACAAATGGTTATGGAAAATAGAATAGAAATGCAATTTGTATTTTTTTTTAAAATTTAATTGAAAAAATAATGTTATTTAAGGAAAGAAAAATAATATTTTTCTCAGTTAATTATTGTTTTATCTCTTTCAAATTTGTGAAAAGAACAATGATAAGATTATGGTTCACAACCCAATAGGACAGCAAAATCCATCCTCCAGTCCACTAATGCCATATTAAAAATTCAGTTAAATTAAAAAAGAACTCCACTCTATAACCTTAAAATTTTTAATTTAGTTTTTATATTGGGTTGGGTTAGATTTTCTTTAATCTAAGTCGACTCAACACGTCACTAACTCAACCAATCTGAAATTTTGGGTTAGTCCAAAAGATTTTTTCAATTCAACGACTCACTTGAGTTATTATGGGTTGCCTGGGTTGCCTAGTCACTAACTCAACCAACCTAAAATTTTTTGGGTTAGTCCAAAAGATTTTTTCAATTCAACACATTTTGAGTTTTCTATTTTATTAGCATTTAATAAAGTTGAGTAAAAAAAATATACAAATGGACTAAATTGAAACTTTTCGAAAGTAAATTCAATCAATCGGGTATTCTAAATTCAATTCACCTTCACTTTTAAAAGCACTTAATTCTTGAATAATCAATTTTTTTGACTATTCTTAAACTCATATTTTTATTTTTCAATGTATACTTAATAAGTCACCAGATTATTTATTTTTTAAAATCCATTAATCTTTTAAATAAAAATTTAAAATTTTATTAGACGCTCAACTAAACTTGTAATTTAATTAAATTAAATTTTAAAAAAAAAAGAAAAAAAAAAAAAAAAAAAAAAAAAAAGAACCAAGGAAGGTTTGTTGGCGACGATTGGTTTGGTGAAGGAACGCTTCATCGGCAATATTTCCCGGCGTCAAAGGTTTCTCTCTCTTCCTTCTCTGCAACCATTCCCCCATTGATTCTCTATCATTTTCTTCCTTTGTTACTCTCTTTCCCTCTTTCTCCAACCCTTACACTCTTCCTTCTTCTCTTCCCCCCCCTTTTAGGGTTTTCTCCAATTGCCCCTCTTCTCGTGTTTTCCCCCCCTTCACAACCGCCGGAGCACGGAGCAACTGGAGCAGATCAACCACGGCGTTTTTAGTTTAGCACCGGTGTTTCTTTCTTTTGTCCTCAGGTTCACGATCTGAGGCCGGCCACCCCCTCTTTCTGGCTTCTCAACAATGAGCGCTTCAAGGTTCATCAAGTGCGTCACCGTTGGAGACGGAGCTGTTGGCAAGACTTGTCTCCTTATCTCCTATACCAGCAACACCTTCCCCACTGTCAGTCTCTCTCTCTCTCTCTCTCTTTTCTTCCATTTACGTTGCTGTTGGCTAGATTGTATGATGAGGTGCTTGGCTTGATTGGATTGTTTTATTTGTTTCTTTTTAAGTTATCATTACCCATTTTGCTTTCTATTGCTAGGATTCACGTATATGTCTGAGAATGTTTCATGATAATGTCTTGCATTGTATAAACAATTGGCTTCATTCAGGCAAATCATGGTGAATATGGGATCTATAATTTCTTGTTTTATTTTTTTTGTAAGACTTAATGTTAGAACTCTGGTCTATGATTGCGTTGCAGAAATTGAATCCATGTCTTCTTTTTTCAAATTTTAAATTGATATGATCTTTCCATTCTTTCTTTCTCAATCAATGTTTTCTTGGTTTTTTCCTGTTGTAAGAAACTTACATTTTGTTGTTCTCTTCTGAATGTGCTGGAATGTAGGATTATGTGCCTACAGTTTTTGACAATTTCAGTGCAAATGTGGTTGTAAATGGGAGCACTGTTAACCTAGGATTGTGGGATACTGCTGGTATTTTGCTAATCTTAATCTATTCTCTTTCTTTTTTCTACCTACTACATTCTTTCGAGGTTGAATTTGTTGTTGTGTGTAACAGGACAGGAGGATTATAACCGGCTAAGACCTTTGAGTTATCGTGGGGCAGATGTTTTTATATTGGCATTCTCTCTCATTAGCAAGGCCAGTTATGAAAATGTTTCTAAAAAGGTAGAATAATAGATGTTTTCCCCTGGTTTTGAACATTTATTAGTTCCGGAATCATAGTTACTAAAGATTTGTTTCAATCTTTTTGTCATAATGTTCAGTGGATCCCAGAGTTGAAGCATTATGCACCAGGAGTACCTATTGTTCTGGTTGGAACTAAGCTTGGTAAAATATTTTTCTTATGTTCTTTGAATCTTGTCGTTATTTGCTTCTTGATAGGCTTTGGCTTATTTTTCGTTGTAGTTTCGATAATGTATGTTTTGGCAGTGCCATCATTTCTCATTTTGAAATCTTAGAAAGTATTATCTGACTGATGAATACCTGCCTTGATAAGTGAAGCATGCTGTTAACTAATAACACTTAATCTTGATTGCTCACTCAGATATCTATTATAAATAATTGTATTTGATGGGAGTGGGAAGATTATAGGCAAGTATAAACGATATATACTGCTAGAAAGAGCGGCCAGAGGAGCTGAAACTTCAAAAAAAAAAAAAAAAAAAAAAAAAGTGTGTAAAGGCCTCTAGATGAAAGGTGAAACGCACCCTCAAAGATGAAAGGCCTGCATGCAAGAACTCGGACTACTAGTCAACAATTTTGGCAATGAAAGGAAAAAGTGTGTAAAAATGTCAGTAGTATAGGCTCTAGAATGAATAAATCAAGTTCATTTAACTTAAAATCCCATACCCATCTACCACCGTATCACAAGAAAATCTCTTGTTACACTCCAGCACACTATAGTATGATCAAGACTGAAATTGTGAGATCCCACATTGGTTGGGGAGGAGAACGAAACATTATTTATAAGGGTGTGGAATCCTCTCTCTAGTAGATGTGTTTTAAAAACCTTAAGGGGAAGCCCGAAAGAGAGCCCAAAGAAGACAATATCTACTAGCAGTGGGCTTAGGCTGTTACAGAAATTGCCCATGGAGTCCTCAGTTTAACAACTAAGGAGATGCAACAATGCCTTCCAAAATCCTCAATCCTCTGGTGATTGGCTGTAAAGCTCATATGGAACAATCTGCACCAAGTACTTAACAAAATTGAGAAACGTAATAAAGTATAATCTCCTTGAGGCCTTCTTAGTTTATCTCACATATGTAAAAGAAGATTGTGAGTCAAGTGTTGGGGGAGCGTTTGTTCATTTTAGGAATCTGCCCTTCATATGCATTTACATTATCTTTGGGCTTTCTACCCAGTATTTTTGTTTTTCTTCATTGTTATTATGTATTGCGCATTTAAACAATCTTCCCTTGTGCTTATTATTAATTTGGGATGGTGTTTATCGCCTAGTTTCTTCATGCGTGTTTTCAGCAAGCTTTCAACGCTTGTTAGTATATCACGAGTATAGCACCGGTCAATGTGATCAAAACAGCATAAACACTGCTGGTGCTAGCTTGTAGAACAGTTTGTTGGTATACTGTCTTCTCTGTTGAGATATATTTAGGATCCTTCTGCTCTTCTTTTCACAATTTCTAGTGTCAAGTTATAAGGATAGTGTATTTTTAACCCCCTTTTTTATTGATTGTCTTGAAAAAGTCGTGTTGTTCACACTAAAAGGAGAACCCTAGAAAGGATACACCATGTTGAGACTTAAAAGCACCATTTTTGTGAGGTTTTATTATAAAGAAAACCCTATAAATGACACTGCTGCCTTGCTGTTTAAGTTGTGTGGTTCGTCTTGTTGACAAGTAACACGGAAGAGTTCGGTCACTGGATTTCATTTATTAGCTCAGAGCAAGCCTAGCAAGCCTAGACTTCGGCTTGCTGCAGAGAGAGAAAAACTTTCACTAAAACTTGTGTTTCCTCTTACTCTCGTGCAAGCCTGCATGTACAATTCCTTCTTAATTAGATTGTGATATCCATAATGAAGTTACATAGTACAGCTAACTGAGATGGATTCTACAAGTTAATGGTATTGATCTTGTCTGTTGTCTTCTCTAATTCGGTGATGGGATCTATTTGTGTGATATTCATATTTATGCTTAATGTGCTAACGTGTGCGGTGCCATCGTCGACTGCCCTGGATTACTTCTCACTGATGTTGATTTTTTACGAGCTAGATCTTCGAGATGATAAGCAGTTCTTTATTGACCATCCTGGTGCAGTTCCTATTTCAACAGCTCAGGTAAATGATCGTCTTTATTGGTGTTTTATTTTCAAGCTGTTCTTGCTGTGATAATATAATTGGCTCTCATGTCAATGTCAAGGGAGAGGAGCTTCAAAAGCTGATTGGTGCTCCTGAATACATTGAATGCAGCTCAAAAACTCAGCAGGTATTCGTGTTGGTACGAGTGAACTAGTGTTATGGAATTGCAGTTGTGGATTATTAATGTGCTTTTGAACATGATATAACCACAGAATGTGAAGGGAGTTTTTGATGCAGCAATTAAGGTTGTACTTCAACCTCCAAAGCAGAAGAAAAAGAAGGCCAAAGGTCAGAGAGCGTGCTCGATATTATGAGCAAAGCTGTAGTTGTGGAAACATGACACCACCCTTTGTCTGCCTGTATTCTCTCATTCTTCTTTTTTTCTTTCTTTCTTTCTTTCCTTTTGATTCTGTAGTGGCCTAAAAGTCTGATTTATTTTTCTGTCCCGGAATACACGCAATATCTGTGAAGCATCATCGGGTAGTTTGTTACCTCTTTTCCTGGGAATCACGTGGTATCGAATTAGAAGAGACGACATGCTCCTCAGTGCTCACCTTATACTACTAGCCTTTGTGGTTCTAAATATGTACTGATAGAGATATGGATACTGGAATGTGAGGGAGGAGTATGGTTGAAAAGGGCATTAGGAGTATATGCTTGAAATGAAAAGTGTATGTATGGAGGGAGGAAGTGGGTGCTTGCTTCAAAGAGGAACGAACATTGGTGGATTCTTTTATTTATGAATTTGCATTCTGACTTTGACAATAGTGGTTTTGTTTGTGTAGCATAGAGCATAAATAGTTCTTTGGAGTTGTTTTTACTTCAAATGAAGCTGCCAAGCTTGAGTTGCTTGACTTTTTCTTTTTAAGTTCCAATTCTTCTCTTTTTTCTTAGTTACTAAAGATTTAGTAGAAGTTCACTTTGCAAACCGTTCCTTAAATGTTGTGTTTTTTCTCTTTTCAAGATTGTTTTTGTGGATAATTTGTTTTGTTCTGATAGTCAAATTGTTACTTTTTTTAAAATTCTTGTAGAAAACTTGATTTTTAACCTTCCTCGCAAGCTTATTGGTGTTAAGATAATATACAGCAATTGGAACTTCAAATGAATTCAACATTTCAGTTGCATATTTGGTATATTTCTTTTAAATTTGGTTAAATCATACATTTTTTTGGTTACAAACAGCAGCAAATAAGATTAGATTAGATTATATCAAGGGCATATATATTTGATCAAGATGTCAAAACTGAAGGTTCAAAAAGTGAATAAGATAGAGTGAAGTGTAAACTTGTGAAAATAGTGAGATATAGACCATACAAATACATTAGAAAAATTTTAGATGGGCGGTAACATATGTAACACCCAAATCTACCGCTAGCAGATATTGTCTAGACTTTTCCTTTCGAACTTCTAGCATATATTGTCCTATTTGGGTTTTTCCTTTTGGCTTCCTCGATAGGATCTCACAATCCACCACCCCCTCCCCTTTAGATTCCTTTTGGCTTCCTCGATGTAGGATCTCACAATCCACCACCCCCTCCCCTTTAGAGTCAGCAAGTACTGTTCCTCTCTCCAACCGTGGGATCTCACAGCATAAGTTTAAAATAAATTGTATGGTGCCTATTTGATGTTCTATAAGCTAAACTAATTAGATTTTTGTGATGGTATAAGTTGGTTCAATTAGATTCATTATATAAACCTAAAGCTAATCAAAGACCAATGAAAAACTCTATTTAAAGACAAATATGGAGGGCATAGCTCATGAAAGACTAGTCAACAGCAAATGGTAAGGCAAGTTCTAGGGAAACCATCATCAATAATGGTGTCAAAAGACATTATAATTTCAGGAATGCAAGATCTCCAAAACGTAGACCAGTCTGGAATTTATTGTTACTATTCGACCGAAGTCGGAAACTGAAGCTTAGTTCAAAAATATGCACAAATGCCTCGACGGGTCAGACGAGCACGCCAAGTGTATATCAGTCTCACATTACAGAATAGAGAAGTGATGAAAGTCATTTTTTACTTTTGTCTCATCCTACAGAACAGGGAAGCTTTTACTCTTTAACTAGAATCTTGGGACATTTAGTGTAACAAAGAAGCAAGACGCTAACTGGAAACCGAACGAGCAGAATCCAGCTAACTGGTTCCTTCAGATTAAAAAAAAAAAGACTGAATTAACCCTCAACCTATATATATGGTGAGAAACTGGTCGTAATACCGTCGATCTCGGCAACAATCAACTATGCATCCAATTTAAGTAACTACACTTTTATGGGCTCATATTTCTCACCCACTGCACCACCTTTCTGCTTTTGGAACTCAATGTACCGGAGAGTGCTGGCAAAGAATGCATCTGCCGACGAATCTGGACTAGTAGTGTCGCTTTGCATTTCAGTTGTGATCAATTCAATTAGGCCCTGGATGGTAGCTACCGTGATCTGCGGGTTGCCCTTCTCGAAAAAATACAAGTATCTACAAGCAAACGAAACAAAAATGATCCATCTACCAGGAGAAAATCATACACTTTTATAAGGCTCAGAACAATCTCAGAATACAGAAATTACTTGTTCAGTATCTCAATGAAAAGCGACACTGGCCCGGTGCTACCCCTTGTTGCATTCGACATTTGCTGAGCAGCATTTGCTATTCTTAATGCACGCTTTAGGCAAAGCATCACCCTGGTTCATTAAGAGGAAAAAAGTAATTAAAGGAGGAAAAAAGTTCAATATTTTGGAAGTTCATTATAGGAAGTGCCTAGCCATAAAATCCACAACCAACAATCACGCATAAAACCATTAACAAAAACTTGCTGTAAGTTCGTAACTCACCTCTCACCATCCTTCATATTATCATGATCATCAAGCCAGAAGAGATGCGAGCAAGCATAAACAGCTCGGCATTGATCAGACTTTTTTAAAAGCTTTGCGGAGTACTGCACCATAAGGTAGTTTTGTTAGGGTCTTCGCCAAAAAATATTCATATTTATGAAGCCGTTCACATGCCATCTCGCAGACAGATATAGTATAAACATGAAAAGGACGTGAAAATAAAGAGTCAAAATTGAGTATGTGTAAGCATATGGACATACAAGCATTTTCATTTCAAAGGTTTGCAATGTAGAGACTTAAGAAGAGGTTGCTGCAATCATAAGCACAAAAAACGCACTTGCAAAACAATGCAACATTCTATCTTTTTTCTTTTTCTAATTTACTTCTCTAATCCTTGACATTCCAATAAATGTCTGACATGTCCTGCATTTTTTGTATCCAAACTAAAAAGTAATAGTACTATTAGATTTAGATGCAGATTCATATTCATATTCATATTCCATAGTCGAATACAAACAATATAATGCCAGGACTTTGTAGAAAGTACCCCAGTGGCTTTGTGGGTTAAAGTATCCCTGTTTTCAACGCCAAAAACGTGCATCTTCTGAAGAGTGCCTATTATTAAATGTAATGCAGTAACTTGAGCTTTTGAATCCTGTAAAAGTTGCATGACATCATAAGCGACAAACCTTAGTGATAGAAGAAACAATTAACACGAGCACAAAGTATCCAACTTACTGAAATTTCTTCTTCATAAAGAATGTATGCTTGGGTAAAAAATTCGTAAGCAACAGGTTCTAAATCACAATCATTTGCAGCCTGATCAATTACAATACGCATTAAAAATTACAGCTACATATCATAATATTCCAAATTACAAACCAAATTTCTTGGCATACCTCAGCACATTGTAGATACAACCGAAACGCCAATTCTGGGGCTGGAACACTTGAAAGGATCTCAATGGTCTGAGGCAACACATTGGAACATTACAAATAATCAATTCAATATGAACAAGATTAACAAGTTCTTTGAAACATGCATAATCCATCGGTAACATATTAGGGCCACAGAAAAGCAAGCTAGAGGAACAAACATATTTAGAGAAAAGAACCTACAAGTTAATCACGATTTGACAATGCAGACACATTTGCAATTGCAACCAACTATATATTGCAGTTAAAACAATCTTGAAGGATGGACACCATGCTTACACAAGGAATACAATCTCCCACTCCATTTAGGTAGTACCTGAGTTAATAGCTGAAAAATTTTCTTTGGGTTAGTTGCTGTCTCATCTCCAAAAGGATTTTCTTCCTGGCCTTGCAATTGCCTAACCAACTGCAATTAATAAGAAATTCACAGTTACTACATTTCCAAAACATAATATCACCTAACGAGACCATAGCAATCATCACTGTCATAATCATTCCTACTTAACCCATAAATAAATAATCTTTTTATGATTCACTCCAGCGATTTTCTTCTCGATCTTCACACCTAGTGATTGTCAGGGATGAGGTCTTCAATGCTCGAACACTTCAAAACCTCCACTATATTGGACGGGACAAAAACCCACTTACTCCAGTAGCTCAAAAGGACAAGTTTATGACACCAACTACTATGAAAAAGCTTTAATACTCACAGTAACTGATCTCATATTATTAAAACAACAATAAACTCATAATTATAAGTTGCAACAATAAAACGTTATTTTAAGAATAAAAAAAGAATCGACAAAAGAGTAGAAATCAAGAGAGACAAACCTTGAGAGATGAAAAAACAAGGGCAGGAACGGTAAATGGCAGACGCTTTATTCCTCCAGTCAGGATATGCTTCTTGACAGTACAGATTATCTGCAATTAATTAGAGTACAGTACAGGTTAGGTTTCCTCGTGAACATCACCCATCCAGAAGAAACCAGAGAACACCCTCTTAAAATGATCTTACAAAGTATGCTGCTACTAATAATTATTCAGCTTTTCTTCATCCCGAAGGATGAATAAATCAAGCTATGGACGGCGGCTACCAATTGGTTAGCCAACCCCATAGTGTAAGTTGGCTCAAGATGTTAAACGTAGAAGTTAGACATCAACCTTAGTTTGGTGCTCAGGATAGAATTTTATAAATGGATCGATATCAAGTCAAATCCACCCTCACAGTTTCTAATGAGAGAAGATGACATGCCAAATAATACCATATGGACCCACAGCCAACTCAAAGTGGTCCTCAAAGCCACACTACTACTACCATTGACGATAACAAGTCATCAGCAAAAGAATGGACCTCAAAACAACAGCTAGATGAACTTGCCCATCTATCTACCATCTACACTACAAAGTAATGTGACTAATGGTCCAACGAATGGTACCCAAGGGTGAATTAGATACAAGACCAAACCTCTTCCCAAGGCAACAATAATTCTAAGTAATAACTGAAACTTCTGGGGAACTAAGGAGTGCAACTACGTAACAAAGTGAACGACGACCACCACCAGTGATGGCATGATGACGATCAAGCCACGTCAATATAACCAAACAATAGTGTCATGAACTTCAAAGAGTAGACGACAAATGAAAAGTCAATAAAAGATGACCCAAATTGAAATATTGCTAGGATGGCCACCAAACAAATAAATAAATCAAATGCCTCGATCAGTTGATAAAGATTAGGATTGCATTCTGACAATGCAAAGAGAATTGTTTCAATATAGGAAATTCATTCTGTAGGAAGCACAGTACCACCATATAAGCTTCATTCATATGTTACCCAAATGATTCGACAATACCAATCAAGTACGCAGTATATCTCATTCAAAAAAAAAATATAATAGAACACTGATCCCGTATTCAACTAAAGCTGTTCATTGCCTTTTATCAAGCTCTATAAATGCCTTCCAGAGATAAGATTGAAGATGTATTCACATATCCATGAGATAAAACTTGTATAAATAATCTATAGCACCCCAGTACCTTAAACATTTCATCTGGGTCGTCATTATACAACATCTGAATAAGACGAGCAACAGAACTTTGCTCCTCCTTGAAATCATCTTCATCAACCTAAAGAATTGAAGTGGAGGAGGAAAAAGGAATAGATAAAACAACCAACCATGAAACATTTTGGCTTAAATTTAAGAAAAAGAAAAGAACGATAGCGAAAAGGATTTAAGATTATCTAAATAAAGGTATAAACCATTATAAGAAACAAGGGTTTCCAGAAAAGGATAGAGAGAGAAAGAGAACCTCATCAGGAGGAGACCCATCTAAATCCTTGATAAGCCCTCTTATCAATTCAAATAATGCCTCAACCTACATAAAAGTAACCCATATAACTAGAAAGCATAATTAACATTAAGGACAAAACAACAAAAGGGCGCGTACATTTTCGGCAGTAGATATTTGAGTTTTATTCTTCGTTATGCTTTGTACAATAACTGTTGCCATCACTTTGATCGTTTCACCATCAAGGTACTCCATGACATGTGAATAGTTTGATAGCTTCAATGTAGTGACAATGTCATTATATTTTTCCAATGGCGCACTCAAAAGGGCAACAATCTGCTTTGTTGCCTTGCTGTCTTCAATTTTCCCTTTACCAGAGAGTTTCTTCACACATGCTCCCTGAAAAACAGATGATAACCCTAACTTATTATTATGAAAGTCATCCTGCAAGAAAGTTCAGCTAGGAAATTTGATTGCCAGAAAATCCAGGGTTTAGCCGTTCACTTTACAGCACAGTTTCAAACAGCCATTCTGTAGAGGTGTGATCAAAAGGCTTATGAGGTTGAGAGGATAGGTGACTGTATTTGTAAACATACAAGTCTGTAACTTTAATAAATTAATAGAAAGCAACTTGTCGAGAACAATTGTTTCAGCATGTTTTTACTAGTTTCTTTTTTTCTTTTTTTTTTTTCTTTTTTTTTTTTTTTTACCTCTAAAAGATTTCAAACCAACTTCCAAACAGATCCCTAGTTTCTAGAATTACATGGATTAAAAACTTCAAAAAAGCAATTTATTTTTTAATCCATTGCCTTAGCTACATTCAGATGATTGATATAGAATAGTTGTGATTAATTTTGAAGTGGGTGGCAATTTCGATTATCTTTTCACAAAATAGCAGGCTTTACATCGAAACATTTAAAAATCAAATATTACCAAAACAAGATCTGCATAGTCAAGACGATCTGGATGAACATGAAGTGTAAATGTGAGAAGTGCCGAGTATAAGGTTACAACTCCCACTGTAGGCATATCAGCCTGTGCTTCTATCACCTGCAAAGTGAATATTGCACATATATCAAATTTAACTAATTAAGTGATCTTAAGAAAATTATGAACTATAGACTATTTTTCAGAGACAAACTTAAGATACTATTTTACGACCTCCAAAAAACAGGTCTCTAAGTAAAATGATAGAGATGACAATAAAATTTATTTGAAAGGGGAAAGAAAAAACAAAAGAAGAAACTGAGGATATCACATATAGAAGAAATAAAGTAAAATATCAACTAAATCGCCAACCTAAAAGATGTCAATGTCATGAAGCAATATCCTTTTTTTTCCCCGGTAAGAAAAAAATACATATATTCCGCAAAAGAGATTTCTTTGGTTTCTAACTTTAATCCATCCTCATAAGAAGGGAGGAGCAGACCTTTATGAAAAAAAATTTAACTATTTTGGGAATCAATTCTCAAGGAAAGTTTGTTTCTTATATAAAATGTGTGTGTGTGTGTGTGTGTTAGACATTTCATTGATGAAATAAATAAATCCTTTAGTTGAGTATACAACTAATGTCTGGAGTTTGGTTTATTTTGATTAAAAAATTGTTGCTTTCAACATTTTTTTGTTTTGTTTCCCGAAATAAAAGGTTGAAAAAGGTAACAATTTGTTAATCAAAAGAAACCCAACTCCAGAAATTAGTTGTATACTCAACTAAAGAACTTGTATATTTCATCTAATTTCTAACTACGAATCTCTAAGGCTAAAAGAAAAGAATTACCTTCCCAATGGCTTTGCTCAGTTTTGAGAAAGCTTCGACTTGCAAGAATTCTGGTAACACTTCTGCACTTGAAGCAGCATAATTTGAAAGCCTTTCCATTAATTGGGACAACACAGTTTTGATATCAACAGATGGCTGAGAAATAAAATCATGAAAGGGACGTATAAGGCTAAATAACTTCCAAAAATATAAAGTGAAACAAACTACATTTTCTATTATAAGAATAATATAAAGCACTTGTAAAATCCAAATGCTGAATGAGTTGCTTCTTTTCAATATAACTGAGAAAGAACAAGCCCATCTAATCTTAGCTCTAAACAATGCCTAAAAATGTGTGGTATGCCCTAGTATGCCTCAATGTGCTCTTAGTAGCACAACTACCTGCTTGTTGATGGATGTCGATGCCTTCCAAGAGGCTCAAAACATCCTATAAATTAGATGCATTACAAATAACGTCCTCACAATTAGATGTGTTACAAAGAAAGTCTCCATGTATGCATTAGAGTAACCAAGATTTTTGCTTTTTTGGTAAGAAACCAACCTTTCGTCGAGAAGATGAAAGAATATACAAGGGCATGCAAAAAAAAACAAGCTCGACAGAAAGGGAGATGCAGAAAAGCTACAATAAGGATCTGCAATCCAAGCACTCAAACTAAGATCATAATTACAAAGGCCTAGTTAAACCTCATCACACAACCTCTCCACCTCCCCAAAAATCTTATCAAAATTTTATTGTTTCTCTACAACCAAACTCTCCACATTTCCTAGGGAGGTAAAGGATTTTTTGGATATGGCCTTAACGTACCACCCTTTCAAGAATGCAAAAACTCTATTATGGAAAAACCTCATCATGGCTTTCTTTTGGAATCAGTGGAAAGAAAGAAATCAGAGAATATTTGCAGAAACGACATAGACCTACACAAAACTTTTCGATAATGTTGTTTACCAAGCTATATCTTGGTGTAAACTATCTAATATTTTTACTTCCTATAGTTATACCTCCCTCATTGCAAATTGGGAAGGTCTTTTGTAAACACCATGGATTATACATCCCTCTTGTAAATTTCACTCATAAGTGAAATTGTCTCTTATCAAAAAAAAAAAAAAAAAAAAAAAAAAAAAAAAAACAACAACCAAACTCTCCACAAAATAGCAAAGAAACTAGCGTGCCACAAAAACTCTCTTCTCCAGAGAAGGCAAGCTCAGGAGCGCACCTCCTCAATCATTGTGTAACAGTCCTGATTCCGCGAGAAACTAATAATCAAAGCATGTCCCATAAACCTAACCAAGCGGTTTTGCATATAGCATTCATGATGATACAACATTGATGGATAGCCCCAACTAACGCCCAACACAAAGTTGAAGATGCACCAGTACAGAGAATAAACTTGATCTTAAAGTGCCTTCATCCCAACGATGAGAGTAAGATTAAAATTGTCAACATTGATGAGTTAAAAACCAAAAACAAGAGGAGATAAACATGAAAACAAGCCTTCCCTGGCAACACCCAACGGAAAAGGCATCCAGTCTCACATCAGCTTTTGAGAAGCAAACAAAAAATTAAATAAATAAGCTCCAGATGATACATGTAAAATAGCCCACCAAACTACGAAATCAAAATAAAAAGTCTAGAAGAAAAAACTTTAAAACATTTGCAGTACCATAGAAATTGAATTTTTAAGCAGTAACACAAGTGATGGTATTGTCCCTCACCTGAAGTTGGGGGCAGGCACCCAACAAAATATCCAGGGTTTGTAAGTGATACTCATCAGGAAATACTTGAATAATGCATTCCATCAAATAAAATTGAGCAATTTCATCTTTACAATTAACAACCTGTGAAACGTAGGAATGATCATTAGAATGACAGTGAAAAAGTGAGGGACTCGAAAAATAGTCAAAGAAAATTGAACAATTAACACCTGCTCTAAAACTCTAGGAAGTACAATATCCTTGTACATATCAAGGTCAACACCCTCCACCTGACTGAGAATATGCAGATTCTTTCCAACCTAATGACAAGAAGAGGGAGGGCAAAAATTGTATGAGCGTACATGGAGAATGTACACAATGCCATTTTAGTGAAAGTAACCAGTCTCAGAATTCTGATGTTACAAGATCACGTAGCTCGCTCCTTTCCTTCTCCCGTTTCTCCTTGTCCCGGGCAGGTCCCTGCAGACCAGAAAGCCCGACAGCAAGCCTCAACACAGGGTCAGCTAAGAGTATGTATGATTCACAAGCATTATAACCTGCATGATCATAAATCATGCACTCAAGAACTATTTGTACCCTCATGACATGCAGTCATCCCTGTACCATGCATGTTCAAACTGAGAGTAGGTGACAATATCGGATGACTGAACCCACCTGATGCTGCATTCGTACCCAAAGTTTGTTCATTTCTGTGAAATTTTGGAGTACAAATTCAACTGCATCGTTCACAGTGTCTGCATCTCTGTGGGAATCAAGGAAACATCCACAGATTAACTCAATGGAAATGCCTGTAATGCTTTTTAGTTCAAAAATAAGGATCAAGCAAAGGCCGCTATCATAAATCACATTTTGTGACAAAAATAAAAACACAAGTTTGTCTGCTAGTGATGCATATTATGAAGCGCAAAATGTTGAATATTTTGATATACACCAATGTATCATTAGAAATAGATAACAAGTCTCTTCAACTGTTTGAAGTATTTGCATATTCTTATATATTCATTACTTCTTTTGGAAAATATTACCCGCTTCAATCTCAAGAATCTACATTTTCAACCAAAATAATTGAAGGTCGTTAAGTTATGAGATGAGGGACCTTCACCAGCATCATCAATATTCGATCCTATGGTGTAGACCTTTTCTTTTTATGAAATATTTAAATTTCATTGTGATAAAAATGAAAGAATGTGCAGCCTTACAAAAGAAGAGAAACAAAACATCCACAAAAAAGGAGTTAACTACAAGAAGGGACTCCAATCAAGTAAAATAAGACATGGTGAGTAATTACAAAAAGGCCGAGACACCAACACCAACACCTAGAGAGAAATAGAGAATCTAACAAAAGACCAAACATCATTATTGAAGCTCTCCCTCCACTGAAGCTTCTATTGCTTCTCTCGCCCCACAGGCCCCCAAAAAATAGCACAACACAGCCTGACACAAAAACAACCCTTTCTCACAAAAGAGCAGATTGTGTAGTCCATTTTTTTTTAGTTTGATTTCTAAGTACGCATTCATTATGTTGCCAATTAAGTAATCCCAGTGGCTTATTGATCATCTTAAGCCAATGAATACATGAATTCCTTACCCTTCATACTCTGAACCAATATCAGGTAGCTTATCCCTACTGACTTGAGAAAGATAACTCCTTAAAAATAACCCACGTAAGGGATGCTGAATGCCGCGGCACATCTCGACCAGATCTTTAAGAATATCTTTTGCAGGAGCCTCCTTGGACTTGATATACACTGATCCCACAGTACAAAGAAGGTACCTGGAGAGTTCCATAAATCAAGAAAAGGTTCAAAAACAGAACATATATAATAGCAGCAGTGCTCAATAGCCAAAATATACATTTCCAAAAACTGATGATAAATATAACTCAAGTGAACTTCGGCTGTCTCATAGAGACCTTTGAATCTGATCACTTGAGAACTCCAAAACAGTCAATGAGAGAAACAAGACAGTCAAACCATGAACTAAAACATGCTTGTGTAGTATACATAGCATTGATCACTAAACATAGGTTCAGTTAATTATATTGGCAATCAGTAGTAAATATCATTGGTACATTTGGGGATTGAAATTCTTTGAGATTAAACTATACTTTTTTATAACTTATTTGGAACAAGCATTTCATTAATAATTCCATAGCTAACGGTGGGGTGCATGCAGCTTTCAGGCTTCAAAATGAGCAGCGATCCAATGTTAAGAAGATAATTGGCCCAGTTCCTTCCCGACCTCTCTGCCAAACTTTCCCTCATTCCATGCCAGCACGATTACAAACAGACAACTAGTATGAGATTTCTGGAGAGCTGAGAAAAGGCACTAAACTTGGGATTTTGACCTCAGAAGAAACCTTTTTATGGAAAGCCATAAAATTGGTCAGATTTGCTTCTATGCTAGAGCATAAGAATATTAATCAAACAGAGTACAGTGTCTTGGGACTCTTGACTACATAGGAAGGTTCTCCTTCAAATCTGCAAAATTCTACCTATAAATGCATCAGAGAATATATGGAAATACAAAAGGGAAAAGCCCACAAAAAGTAGTCAAACTACAAGAATGGCTCCCGTCAAGAGAAATAAGTCCTAGTGTATAATTGCAGAAGAGCCTGAAAATAGAGGTCTAGAAAGCATCAGAGAATCTAACAAGCGACCAACACATTGCTAAAGAACTCTCACCCCCTTTGAAGATTTTGTTGTTTTCTTGCCCCATAGCCCTCACTAAATAGCACATACTCCAGCTTGCCACAAAAAACGCCCTTTATCACAAAAGGGCAGATGGAGGATAAGCTCCTCAATTGTCTCCCTACAACTCTGGGAGCTGACAAAGCTAAAATCGAACACCTCAAAGAAATCGCACTAATTGCATGAGCAAAATCACAACTCCATAGGATATGATCCAGGACCTTTGTCGCTCTCTTGCAGAGAATACAACAATGCATCCCAACCAGCAAGGACCCTCTAACCGAAATTCAACCTAAGGTGTTAACTCTTTCATGCAAAATCGCCCATACAAAGAACTTCACCTTCTTGGAAATCTTTACCTTTCAAACTGAGGAAAGAATAGCACCAACCATTAACAACCGATTGAATATGAGTGAGTCTCCCCTTTGGAAAAGAGACTCTTCTAACAAAAGGTGAGCCTCTTGCGAATCTTCCCAAAAGGAGAGATCTCTAAGGAAGACCTAAGTAGGACGAAGGGAAGACCCCTACCTCAGTATCCACCTAGTTGGACTGCTTTCCAGGAAGTCCTTTACTGCACTACTTCTGCAATCAACTTATTGAGGATCTTTCTTTTAATCCCTCTCCTTGACAGGGGTGTATCATCCCCCTGGCCTCTAGGTCTTTCTTCTTTTTTTTAACTAAAGTTTTGTTTATAGACAATGGAAGTAATTTCAGAAACTCTTCTGAGGCAGAAACATAAACAAGCAATTTCGGCTTCAATGGCATTAAGGCAAATAATTTTGGCTTTTCTTTTCAAATAACATCCATCAATAACCATGCCAGAAAAACCTAAAAGTCATTTCTATAGAAACTCGCATCCAAACTAAGCAACACTAAATCAGGTTTCAGGGTAAAAATAACTCACAGTCTGGGCAATATGTTGCCAGCATGCTGCACAAGTTCGTACAAGTCGATTATTGAGCAACCCCGCTTCGTCTCCTCCATAAAGAAAATTTCTAGCTTCCTCAACTCGTCAAACGCTCGCATGTCTGGAAACGTAAAAAATAAAAATCTCACAAATTATATTGATTTCTTGAATTCCAAAGGCCAAAACACAGTTACTCAGTGACAGAGAGAAAAAGCTCACATAAATCGTAGTATTTATGAGGGGAAAGCTTCGAAGTCCGTAGCTCAGACAGCATCTGCGCAGAATACTTCAGGGCATCTTTGAGATTGTTGGAGTCCTAGGGCATCACCAAACCGAAATTAGGGTTCTAATGGAAAACCCCATCTCTGAATCAAGCCATTTCAAGCTTTCCCAGGAATTCCGCCTTGATCTATACAGTCCTTAAGAACGAAAC